>NC_142957.1:11105242-11135242 GCF_046866305.1 Octopus bimaculoides | reverse complement strand
CCCTCTGGGTCTTCTCAAATGCAGCAATGCACCACATCTCTCGGCCCTCTGGGACTTCTCAAATGCAGCAATGCACCACATCTCTCGGCCCTCTGGGTCTTCTCAAATGCAGCAATGCACCACATCTCTCGGCCCTCTGGGTCTTCTCAAATGCAGCAATGCACCACATCTCTCGGCCCTCTGGGTCTTCTCAAATGCAGCAATGCACCACATCTCTCGGCCCTCTGGCTCTTCTCAAATGCAGCAATGCACCACATCTCTCGGCCCTCTGGGTCTTCTCAAATGCAGCAATGCACCACATCTCTCGACCATCTGGGTCTTCTCAAATGCAGCAATGCACCACATCTCTCGGCCCTCTGGGTCTTCTCAAATGCAGCAATGCACCACATCTCTCGGCCCTCTGGGACTTCTCAAATGCAGCAATGCACCACATCTCTCGGCCCTCTGGGTCTTCTCAAATGCAGCAATGCACCACATCTCTCGGCCCTCTGGGTCTTCTCAAATGCAGCAATGCACCACATCTCTCGGCCCTCTGGGTCTTCTCAAATGCAGCAATGCACCACATCTCTCGGCCCTCTGGCTCTTCTCAAATGCAGCAATGCACCACATCTCTCGGCCCTCTGGGTCTTCTCAAATGCAGCAATGCACCACATCTCTCGGCCCTCTGGGTCTTCTCAAATGCAGCAATGCACCACATCTCTCGGCCCTCTGGGTCTTCTCAAATGCAGCAATGCACCACATCTCTCGGCCCTCTGGGTCTTCTCAAATGCAGCAATGCACCACATCTCTTGGCCCTCTGGGTCTTCTCAAATGCAGCAATGCACCACATCTCTTGGCCCTCTGGGTCTTCTCAAATGCAGCAATGCACCACATCTCTCGGCCCTCTGGGTCTTCTCAAATGCAGCAATGCACCACATCTCTCGGCCCTCTGGGTCTTCTCAAATGCAGCAATGCACCACATCTCTCGGCCCTCTGGGTCTTCTCAAATGCAGCAATGCACCACATCTCTCGGCCCTCTGGGTCTTCTCAAATGCAGCAATCCACCACATCTCTCGGCCCTCTGGGTCTTCTCAAATGCAGCAATGCACCACATCTCTCGGCCCTCTGGGTCTTCTCAAATGCAGCAATGCACCACATCTCTCGGCCCTCTGGCTCTTCTCAAATGCAGCAATGCACCACATCTCTCGGCCCTCTGGGTCTTCTCAAATGCAGCAATGCACCACATCTCTCGGCCCTCTCGGTCTTCTCAAATGCAGCAATGCACCACATCTCTCGGCCCTCTGGGACTTCTCAAATGCAGCAATGCACATCTCTCGGCCCTCTCGGTCTTCTCAAATGCAGCAATGCACCACATCTCTCGGCCCTCTGGGTCTTCTCAAATGCAGCAATGCACCACATCTCTCGGCCCTCTGGGTCTTCTCAAATGCAGCAATGCACCACATCTCTCGGCCCTCTGGGTCTTCTCAAATGCAGCAATGCACCACATCTCTCGGCCCTCTGGGACTTCTCAAATGCAGCAATGCACATCTCTCGGCCCTCTCGGTCTTCTCAAATGCAGCAATGCACCACATCTCTCGGCCCTCTGGGTCTTCTCAAATGCAGCAATGCACCACATCTCTCGGCCCTCTGGGTCTTCTCAAATGCAGCAATGCACCACATCTCTCGGCCCTCTGGGTCTTCTCAAATGCAGCAATGCACCACATCTCTCGGCCCTCTGGGTCTTCTCAAATGCAGCAATGCACCACATCTCTCGGCCCTCTGGGACTTCTCAAATGCAGCAATGCACATCTCTCGGCCCTCTGGGTCTTCTCAAATGCAGCAATGCACCACATCTCTCGGCCCTCTGGGTCTTCTCAAATGCAGCAATGCACCACATCTCTCGGCCCTCTGGGTCTTCTCCTTTGCAAGGTTTAATATTTTCAGATTGGCCTTCGATACTTTGTCCCATGTCTCATTACATCTCCCTCTTTCGCAACTTCCCTCCACTTCAAGTGATCAGCAACAACGATGATGATGATGATGATGATGATGATGACAATGTTAATGAAGACAACCACATCATGCCTTGCACAATCACCACCCAACGCTACAACAGAAACTACAGACATACTCTATAGTGTTACCACACAACACTACAACACAAACCACAACATCTACTCTACACGATCACCACTTGATACTACAACTGAACACATTCTACCCAATCACAACCCAACATATATACACTAACCGAGGGGTTTTCAAACTTTTTGACTTGCGGACCCCTATATATTTCAGGCTTTACCTTAGGGACCCCCTCATAAACGCTTATGAAATTTATACATAAATATTTGCTTAAAATAACATATATTTTTACATTTATTTATTTAACAGTATTTAACAAAATAGGTTTATTGTCAATTAAAAGATTTCAATTAAAAAACACATAAAATCAAATTGCCCATAAAAAGTATTTGCTGTCCACGGACCCCCTGTGTTGTTCTTGCGGACCCCCTGTGGTCCGCGGACCCCCTGTGGTCCGCGGACCACAGTTTGAAGACCCCTGCTCTAACCAATCGCCAGCCAGACTTGAAGTCACATGACTTTATTATAATTTTCCTATTTCTCATTGCAGTATGTCAATACAGTTATATGGCTACTGGCTACGATATCTGCTGTAGCTGTTCTCTATGGCCTCTACAACAGCGATAACGGGTATTATGTTACTCAGGGGACATCATCCTTCTACACTGCTGTTAGCCGTACTGTCTGGGGAGTGTGCCTCGGCTGGGTCGTCTTTGCCTGTTGCACAAACAATGGGGGTAAGTTTGTTTTCAATGTTTTTTCTTTGCCTGAGTAACAGATTTTGTGTTGCTTTTGAGGCTTTATCAATAACGGACATACATAAAACTCTGATCACAAATAAATCATGCCCTTTATATATGTATATATATATATATATAGGCGTAGGAGTGGCTGTGTGGTAAGTAGCTTGCTTACCAACCACATGGTCCCGGGTTCAGTCCCACTGCATGGCATCTTGGGCAAGTGTCTTCTACTATAGCCTCGGGCCGACCAAAGCCTTGTGAGTGGATTTGGTAGACGGAAACTGAAAGAAGCCCGTCGCATATATGTATATATATATATATATATATATATATATATATATATATATATATATATATATATATATATACATAATTAAGGGATCAGCAAGTTGCTTCACCACATACCGAAGTTTAGAAATAGCAGCTAAAATGCTGTGTACATATATATATGTATGTGTTTGTGTGTCTGTGTTTGTCCCCCCAACATCGCTTGACAACCGATGCTGGTGTGTTTATGTCTCTGTAACTTAGCAGTTCGGCAATAGAGACCGATAGAATAAGTACTAGGCTTCTGAAGAATAAGTCCTGGGGTCGATTTCCTCGACTAAAGGCGGTGCTCCAGCATGGCCACAGTCAAAAGACTGAAACAAGTAAAAGAGTAAAAGAGTATATATATATATATTACATACAAAAATAAGAGGAATGACCAGCAAAAGTGGACTCCTATATGCTAGAAATAGATACCGAATCATCTAACCACGAAGAATTTGTACTCAGTAAAATTTCAGCGATACGACAGACTGTAAAAGGGCAAGACAAATGGAAAAATACTAAATAAAAAAACGATTAACCTACGTACCAATGGTTTCACCTGTTAATACTTACATAAGTAAATATCTGCAGGATCATCAGCATTTTAAATTTTATATATATATATATATATATATATATATATATGTTGATATATAATATTATAATGATAGGGAATTACAAAATCCGAACTTACAAGGAAATGCAATTTGATAATATCAAATGGTACAAGTTCTAGAATTTTCCAGATGTCTATCATTGTATATCTTTCTCACTTCACGTATGATTTATCTTATTTTGTTTTTTTTTGTTTATTCTATTTTTTTCTTCTCATTTCTTGCAGGTTTTGTAAACACTTTGTTGTCATGGAAAGCACTGATTCCCCTCAGCCGGTTAACCTATTGCGCTTACCTCGTTCATCCAATTATTTTGTTCTATTTCTATTTTAACCAACGTTACCCACTTGCTCCAACGCAAGTAACTTTTGTAAGTGAAGCAAACATTTATTTTTTGTTATATTTTTCCTCTTTTTGAATGATTTTCTTTTATCATTATCATCACTATCATCATTGTCATCATCAAAACCATCGTTGTCATCATCACTATCGTTGTCATCATCATCAGTCATCACCATCGTTGTCATCATCACCATCATCATATATTATCTTTTCCATGTTTGCATGGGTCAGACAGAACTTATTTTCAAAGATAGAATTTTTCACGGCTAGATGCCCTTCCTGACACCAACCCTCACCTGTTTCCAAGCTCAGAGCAATATTTCTCTATGGCCAGACATGTTTTTGTGGAAGATTGGAAATGAAAAAAACAGCCACTATGATGCTGATGCTCTGACATCTTTCATATGATTTCAAGTCAAGGACACTCTAACATACACACATATATATGCACACACACACACACACATATATATATATATATATATATGCACACACATACCGCCTGAGTGGCCCTCGTGCCAGCGGCACATAAAAGCACCCACTACACTCTCTGAGTGGTTGGCGTTAGGAAGGGCATCCAGCTGTAGAAACTCTACCAGATCAGATTGGAGCCTGGTACAGCCATCTGGTTTCACCAGTCCTCAGTCAAATCGTCCAACCCATGCCAGCATGGAAAGCGGACGTTAAACGATGATGATGATAGGACTTTCCTGTCAAAGATAACGTATGAGCGTTCAGCTTTTTGCTGACCGACCTACACAAATGATTTGTTTTTATAATCAAATGTATGCACTGCACTTTAGCTCACCTGCCTCCATCAAATCGACATTACTGAAGCAGGAGCCTGGCGTGCCACGCGTCAGATGCTGAAGTGTTTTTTTTTTTGTTTTTTTTTTTTGCTGAAGAACAACAATGCACCAACCGGTCTAAGAATTGAAACCACGATCTCGCCATCGTGTCTGCAACATCCTAACCATTAATTAGGCCATGCGTCCTTCACACACGCACACACATACATACATATATATACTTTTTACTCTTTTACTTGTTTCAGTCATTTGACTGCGGCCATGCTGGGGCACCGCCTTTAGTCGGGCAGATCGACCTCCAGGACTTATTCTTTGTAAGCCTAGTACTTATTCTATCGGTGTCTCTTTTTGCCGAACCGCTAAGTTACGGGGACATAAACACACCAGCATCGGTTGTCAAGCGATGTTGGGGGGACAAACACAGACGCACACACACACATATATATATATATACATATATATAGTATACTCTGTAAAGTGATTGACATCAGGAAGTGCATCCAGCCATAGAAATCTACCAAAACAGACAACTGGAATCTGGTGCAGCTCTCCAGCCTTGTCAGCTCCTGTCAAATCATCCAACCCCTGCCAGCATGGAAATAAGACGCAAGACGATGATGATATATAACATCCATGTTTTATCATAAGATCCTTTATTGTTAATTCATTCTAATCCTTATTTTACTATTTTCCATCATATCTATCATTCTCTCTCTTCTTCAGGTGTTCCTGTTTCTAGGTTGTCTTGGAGTCACGTTTATGGTTGCATTTTTGGGTTCGATGGCATTTGAAGCTCCGATGTTAGGTTTAGAAAAAGTATTATTGCAGAAATTAAAGATTAGAAAATAGCAAAATTAATCTTGTTTGTTAATATTTTATTTCCTTATTGTTATTATTATTATTATTGAGAGAACAGCACATGTCATCAGTGACACTGGGGTACATCTAGCAGATCACCTGCGATGAACCAACATCCTATCCAGGTGAAATGAAACCAGGAAACCAGCCATTATGAACCAGACATGGCTTCAGAAGGAACAAACAGCAACAACAACAGTCTTACCAATAAAGAAAATATTTAAATATCTAAATTTTAACATTGAAATTGTTGGTAAAAGTCACTTTGTCTGTTAAATGGTGGTTTAGGTTTCAATTCCTACCCAGTTTAAAATTATTATTTTTGTTTATTAACTTAAGTTGTATTGTCTGTGTGTGTGTGTGTGTGTGTGTTACCAAATTTCATAGGTTTCCCTTAATTACAAAAAACTGAAATAACTTTAACTATCTTAATTTTCAAATTAATAGCGTTTCTGCTTCGGTGGCCTCATAGGTAGAGGTGTTTAGAAGTAGTAACATGGCACAGAGTTGGAGGTTTCAAATCTGTGCCAGGTATTATAGGGGGTCTTATTTAACATTTTCATTTTTTTCCCTAGAGATAAAAAAAAAAAGTGAAAAATTTTCGTAAGACACCTTAGTGCAGGCCCTGGGTGATATTGAACACTGACCAGGATGTTATTGGTGTCAACCACCGAGACACCAACAGAAATGTAGTTAAAAAATGACATATTTAAACCTATCTTGGCTGAAGATTAATATAAAGGGTTGCCAATTTACATCAATAAAAAGAATAATAATAATTTCAAACTGAGTAGGAATTGAAACCTAGACCACCATGTAACAGACAAAGTGATTTTTACCAACAATTTTAATCTAAATTTTCCTTGACTTCAAAAAACTATTGGTGATTTCAGGCTTATTTCTAGCACAATTTATGAACTTTGTGTCTCTGTGTCTCTCTGTATATAAAAATATATATATATATATATATATAATATATAAATGTATAATATATAAATACACACACACACGCGCCCAAACACACACAAACACATACATATGTAAATTATATATATATATATATAAATAATATATATAAGTATATATATATATATATATATATATATATATATATAATATATATATATATATATATATATATATATATATGTTAAATCTCTGAACGAGATATTAACAGTAACTGCACGATAAAGTGAAGTATATTTGCCATTTAAATGTGGCTGACCCCTAAGGGTGGATGTTACTGTTGCTTTTAGCCCCAGGACACAGATGTGTGTCGATAAGCCAGCTGGAGGAGATGTTCTCCTGGGGCTAAAAGCAACAGTAACATCCACCCTTAGGGGTCAGCCACATATATATATATATATATACGTATATATATATATTTCGTATGCAAGATTCTTGATGTGGATACGTGTGTTGAAAGAAATACAATTAAACCTTGGGAGAGGCATTATGCCGGTAATAAACACACGCACTGGTTCAGTCCTTTATTAATTTATATAGTTTTTTGTTAAATTATTTCATTGCACTCTTGCAATCTCTTCAGTTACTTGTCTCTCCACTTCCATTTATTTTGAATGTATGATCTGGCGTTGTTTCGAAACTGTTCGGTATGAGCATGTGAGTGTGTGCAAGCTCGTATGTGTGCACGCTCACGTAAAGCTGAAAACAATTCTCGAAGAACACTCAATAACACTCCAACTCTACGGGAGATATGTGGATGACATTAACATCGTAGTCAAAACACCATCAAACATTCAGATTGAAGAGAACCAGAAGATCGTGATGGAAAACATCCAGAATATAGCTAATACAATACACCAGAGCATCAAGGTAACAATAGATTACCCAACAAGACACCTAAACACGAGACTCCCAGTACTTGACACAGAACTTTGACTAGAAACAATTAATGACAAAGTTCAAATCCTCCACTCGCATTATATGAAACCTATATCTTCAAAGTATGTTATCCATAAGAATTCGGCTCTATCACACAGTGTGAAAATCAATATATTAATAGCCGATTTAGTTAGAATAATGAAAAACATATCCCCACCCTGTGCAGTCCATGGGAGGGGCAAAAACATATTCAAGATTTCATGCATCGCATGCAATTTTCGGGATACAGCCAGAAAGATAGAATCCGGGTATACAGAGGAGCTAACAAGAAATTTGAGGAGATTGTTGTCAAAGATACAAATGGAACACAACCTAGATACCGTAACAAACAGTGGAATAGACTACAAAGGATTAGAGACAAAACAAACAAAAAGACCACGTGGTACAATACCGACAAGTTCCAGGGAGTAATGTTTGTGGACGCCACGCCACACGTTGAACTGGCCCGCAGATTTCGAAAAATCCTCAAAAGTACCAAGTTGAGGATAAATGTTATAGAAAAACCAGGGAGATCCATTAGTTGCACTGTGTGCAAAGATAGTCCTGGTGCCAACTGCAAAGCCAGAAATGTAGTCTGCAAAATAAGCTGTATGGATGGTGAGTGTAAAAACAGAAACACGACATACATAGGCGAAACGGCAAGAAGTTTGGCTGAGCGTGTAAACGAACATTGGAGGGACTATAATAATCAAAAACAAACCTCGGTGCTCTACCAGCATGCCAAAGAACAACATGGTGGTGTACTAGTCTTAAAAAAAAACAACTCCGGGGGTTGACTTGTTTGATTAAAATCCATTCAAGGCGATGCTCCAGCTTGGCCGCAGTCAAATGACTGAAACAAGTAAAAGATTAAAACATTAAAGAAACATATATATATGCATGTATAGACATACGTACACACATAACATTTTTACACGGCATGGCCGCAGTCAAATGAGTGAAACAAGTAAAAGATTAGAAGAATAACACTATATATGTAGGCATGGGTACTCATACGTTGATACAAGACAGGAAGGGAAAAAGTTTTTTTTTTAAACAATAGATTCAGAAAAAACTTTTTTTATCGACTTTGGTCAAGGTGGAAATAACTCTAATCACTCAATGATTAGAGTTATTTCCCCCTTGACCAAAGTCGATAAAAAAAGTTTTTTCTGAATCTATTGTTTAAAAAAAAAACTTTTTCCCTTCCTGTCTTTTCTTCTAACCTTTTACTTGTTTTAGACATTTGACTGCGGCCATGCCGTGTGAAAATGTTATGTGTGTACGTATGTCTATACATGCATATATATATGTTTCTTTAATGGTTTAATCTTTTACTTGTTTCAGTTATTTGACTGCGGCCATGCTGGAGCATCACCTTGAATGGATTTTAATCAAACAGTTAACACTAGCTTTTTTTTAAGACTAGTATCATTCTTTCTCTTTCTCACGCTCTCTGTCTCTCAGTATATTAAGATATATATATATATATATATATATATATATATATATACATCATCATCATCATCGTTTAACGTCCGCTTTCCATGCTAGCATGGGTTGGACGAACATATATGTATATATATATATATATATATATATATATACGTATATATATATATTTCGTATGCAAGATTCTTGATGTGGATACGTGTGTTGAAAGAAATACAATTAAACCTTGGGAGAGGCATTATGCCGGTAATAAACACACGCACTGGTTCAGTCCTTTATTAATTTATATAGTTTTTTGTTAAATTATTTCATTGCACTCTTGCAATCTCTTCAGTTACTTGTCTCTCCACTTCCATTTATTTTGAATGTATGATCTGGCGTTGTTTCGAAACTGTTCGGTATGAGCATGTGAGTGTGTGCAAGCTCATATGTGTGCACGCTCACGTAAAGCTGAAAACAATTCTCAAAGAACACTCAATAACACTCCAACTCTACGGGAGATATGTGGATGACATTAACATCGTAGTCAAAACACTATCAAACATTCAGATTGAAGAGAACCAGAAGATCGTGATGGAAAACATCCAGAATATAGCTAATACAATACACCAGAGCATCAAGGTAACAATAGATTACCCAACAAGACACCTAAACACGAGACTCCCAGTACTTGACACAGAACTTTGACTAGAAACAATTAATGACAAAGTTCAAATCCTCCACTCGCATTATATGAAACCTATATCTTCAAAGTATGTTATCCATAAGAATTTGGCTCTATCACACAGTGTGAAAATCAATATATTAATAGCCGATTTAGTTAGAATAATGAAAAACATATCCCCACCCTGTGCAGTCCATGGGAGGGGCAAAAACATTTCATGCATCGCATGCAATTTTCGGGATACAGCCAGAAAGATAGAATCCGGGTATACAGAGGAGCTAACAAGAAATTTGAGGAGATTGTTGTCAAAGATACAAATGGAACACAACCTAGATACCGTAACAAACAGTGGAATAGACTACAAAGGATTAGAGACAAAACAAACAAAAAGACCACGTGGTACAATACCGACAAGTTCCAGGGAGTAATGTTTGTGGACGCCACGCCACACGTTGAACTGGCCCGCAGATTTCGAAAAATCCTCAAAAGTACCAAGTTGAGGATAAATGTTATAGAAAAACCAGGGAGATCCATTAGTTGCACTGTGTGCAAAGATAGTCCTGGTGCCAACTGCAAAGCCAGAAATGTAGTCTGCAAAATAAGCTGTATGGATGGTGAGTGTAAAAACAGAAACACGACATACATAGGCGAAACGGCAAGAAGTTTGGCTGAGCGTGTAAACGAACATTGGAGGGACTATAATAATCAAAAACAAACCTCGGTGCTCTACCAGCATGCCAAAGAACAACATGGTGGTGTACTAGTCTTAAAAAAAAACAACTCCGGGGGTTGACTTGTTTGATTAAAATCCATTCAAGGCGATGCTCCAGCATGGCCGCAGTCAAATGACTGAAACAAGTAAAAGATTAAAACATTAAAGAAACATATATATATGCATGTATAGACATACGTACACACATAACATTTTTACACGGCATGGCTGCAGTCAAATGAGTGAAACAAGTAAAAGATTAGAAGAATAACACTATATATGTAGGCATGGGTACTCATACGTTGATACAAGACAGGAAGGGAAAAAGTTTTTTTTTTAAACAATAGATTCAGAAAAAACTTTTTTTATCGACTTTGGTCAAGGTGGAAATAACTCTAATCACTCAATGATTAGAGTTATTTCCCCCTTGACCAAAGTCGATAAAAAAAGTTTTTTCTGAATCTATTGTTTAAAAAAAAAACTTTTTCCCTTCCTGTCTTTTCTTCTAACCTTTTACTTGTTTTAGACATTTGACTGCGGCCATGCCGTGTGAAAATGTTATGTGTGTACGTATGTCTATACATGCATATATATATGTTTCTTTAATGGTTTAATCTTTTACTTGTTTCAGTTATTTGACTGCGGCCATGCTGGAGCATCACCTTGAATGGATTTTAATCAAACAGTTAACACTAGCTTTTTTTTAAGACTAGTATCATTCTTTCTCTTTCTCACGCTCTCTGTCTCTCAGTATATTAAGATATATATATATATATATATATATATATATACATCATCATCATCATCGTTTAACGTCCGCTTTCCATGCTAGCATGGGTTGGACGAACATATATATATATATATATATATATATATATATATATATATATATATATATATATATATATATACGTATATATATATATTTCGTATGCAAGATTCTTGATGTGGATACGTGTGTTGAAAGAAATACAATTAAACCTTGGGAGAGGCATTATGCCGGTAATAAACACACGCACTGGTTCAGTCCTTTATTAATTTATATAGTTTTTTGCTAAATTATTTCATTGCACTCTTGCAATCTCTTCAGTTACTTGTCTCTCCACTTCCATTTATTTTGAATGTATGATCTGGCGTTGTTTCGAAACTGTTCGGTATGAGCATGTGAGTGTGTGCAAGCTCGTATGTGTGCACGCTCACGTAAAGCTGAAAACAATTCTCGAAGAACACTCAATAACACTCCAACTCTACGGGAGATATGTGGATGACATTAACATCGTAGTCAAAACACCATCAAACATTCAGATTGAAGAGAACCAGAAGATCGTGATGGAAAACATCCAGAATATAGCTAATACAATACACCAGAGCATCAAGGTAACAATAGATTACCCAACAAGACACCTAAACACGAGACTCCCAGTACTTGACACAGAACTTTGACTAGAAACAATTAATGACAAAGTTCAAATCCTCCACTCGCATTATATGAAACCTATATCTTCAAAGTATGTTATCCATAAGAATTCGGCTCTATCACACAGTGTGAAAATCAATATATTAATAGCCGATTTAGTTAGAATAATGAAAAACATATCCCCACCCTGTGCAGTCCATGGGAGGGGCAAAAACATATTCAAGATTTCATGCATCGCATGCAATTTTCGGGATACAGCCAGAAAGATAGAATCCGGGTATACAGAGGAGCTAACAAGAAATTTGAGGAGATTGTTGTCAAAGATACAAATGGAACACAACCTAGATACCGTAACAAACAGTGGAATAGACTACAAAGGATTAGAGACAAAACAAACAAAAAGACCACGTGGTACAATACCGACAAGTTCCAGGGAGTAATGTTTGTGGACGCCACGCCACACGTTGAACTGGCCCGCAGATTTCGAAAAATCCTCAAAAGTACCAAGTTGAGGATAAATGTTATAGAAAAACCAGGGAGATCCATTAGTTGCACTGTGTGCAAAGATAGTCCTGGTGCCAACTGCAAAGCCAGAAATGTAGTCTGCAAAATAAGCTGTATGGATGGTGAGTGTAAAAACAGAAACACGACATACATAGGCGAAACGGCAAGAAGTTTGGCTGAGCGTGTAAACGAACATTGGAGGGACTATAATAATCAAAAACAAACCTCGGTGCTCTACCAGCATGCCAAAGAACAACATGGTGGTGTACTAGTCTTAAAAAAAAACAACTCCGGGGGTTGACTTGTTTGATTAAAATCCATTCAAGGCGATGCTTCAGCATGGCCGCAGTCAAATGACTGAAACAAGTAAAAGATTAAAACATTAAAGAAACATATATATATGCATGTATAGACATACGTACACACATAACATTTTCACACGGCATGGCTGCAGTCAAATGAGTGAAACAAGTAAAAGATTAGAAGAATAACACTATATATGTAGGCATGGGTACTCATACGTTGATACAAGACAGGAAGGGAAAAAGTTTTTTTTTTAAACAATAGATTCAGAAAAAACTTTTTTTATCGACTTTGGTCAAGGTGGAAATAACTCTAATCACTCAATGATTAGAGTTATTTCCCCCTTGACCAAAGTCGATAAAAAAAGTTTTTTCTGAATCTATTGTTTAAAAAAAAAACTTTTTCCCTTCCTGTCTTTTCTTCTAACCTTTTACTTGTTTTAGACATTTGACTGCGGCCATGCCGTGTGAAAATGTTATGTGTGTACGTATGTCTATACATGCATATATATATGTTTCTTTAATGGTTTAATCTTTTACTTGTTTCAGTTATTTGACTGCGGCCATGCTGGAGCATCACCTTGAATGGATTTTAATCAAACAGTTAACACTAGCTTTTTTTTAAGACTAGTATCATTCTTTCTCTTTCTCACGCTCTCTGTCTCTCAGTATATTAAGATATATATATATATATATATATATATATATACATCATCATCATCATCGTTTAACGTCCGCTTTCCATGCTAGCATGGGTTGGACGAACATATATATATATATATATATATATATATATATATATATATATATATATATATATATATATATATACGTATATATATATATTTCGTATGCAAGATTCTTGATGTGGATACGTGTGTTGAAAGAAATACAATTAAACCTTGGGACAGGCATTATGCCGGTAATAAACACACGCACTGGTTCAGTCCTTTATTAATTTATATAGTTTTTTGCTAAATTATTTCATTGCACTCTTGCAATCTCTTCAGTTACTTGTCTCTCCACTTCCATTTATTTTGAATGTATGATCTGGCGTTGTTTCGAAACTGTTCGGTATGAGCATGTGAGTGTGTGCAAGCTCGTATGTGTGCACGCTCACGTAAAGCTGAAAACAATTCTCGAAGAACACTCAATAACACTCCAACTCTACGGGAGATATGTGGATGACATTAACATCGTAGTCAAAACACCATCAAACATTCAGATTGAAGAGAACCAGAAGATCGTGATGGAAAACATCCAGAATATAGCTAATACAATACACCAGAGCATCAAGGTAACAATAGATTACCCAACAAGACACCTAAACACGAGACTCCCAGTACTTGACACAGAACTTTGACTAGAAACAATTAATGACAAAGTTCAAATCCTCCACTCGCATTATATGAAACCTATATCTTCAAAGTATGTTATCCATAAGAATTCGGCTCTATCACACAGTGTGAAAATCAATATATTAATAGCCGATTTAGTTAGAATAATGAAAAACATATCCCCACCCTGTGCAGTCCATGGGAGGGGCAAAAACATATTCAAGATTTCATGCATCGCATGCAATTTTCGGGATACAGCCAGAAAGATAGAATCCGGGTATACAGAGGAGCTAACAAGAAATTTGAGGAGATTGTTGTCAAAGATACAAATGGAACACAACCTAGATACCGTAACAAACAGTGGAATAGACTACAAAGGATTAGAGACAAAACAAACAAAAAGACCACGTGGTACAATACCGACAAGTTCCAGGGAGTAATGTTTGTGGACGCCACGCCACACGTTGAACTGGCCCGCAGATTTCGAAAAATCCTCAAAAGTACCAAGTTGAGGATAAATGTTATAGAAAAACCAGGGAGATCCATTAGTTGCACTGTGTGCAAAGATAGTCCTGGTGCCAACTGCAAAGCCAGAAATGTAGTCTGCAAAATAAGCTGTATGGATGGTGAGTGTAAAAACAGAAACACGACATACATAGGCGAAACGGCAAGAAGTTTGGCTGAGCGTGTAAACGAACATTGGAGGGACTATAATAATCAAAAACAAACCTCGGTGCTCTACCAGCATGCCAAAGAACAACATGGTGGTGTACTAGTCTTAAAAAAAAACAACTCCGGGGGTTGACTTGTTTGATTAAAATCCATTCAAGGCGATGCTCCAGCTTGGCCGCAGTCAAATGACTGAAACAAGTAAAAGATTAAAACATTAAAGAAACATATATATATGCATGTATAGACATACGTACACACATAACATTTTTACACGGCATGGCTGCAGTCAAATGAGTGAAACAAGTAAAAGATTAGAAGAATAACACTATATATGTAGGCATGGGTACTCATACGTTGATACAAGACAGGAAGGGAAAAAGTTTTTTTTTTAAACAATAGATTCAGAAAAAACTTTTTTTATCGACTTTGGTCAAGGGGGAAATAACTCTAATCACTCAATGATTAGAGTTATTTCCCCCTTGACCAAAGTCGATAAAAAAAGTTTTTTCTGAATCTATTGTTTAAAAAAAAAACTTTTTCCCTTCCTGTCTTTTCTTCTAACCTTTTACTTGTTTTAGACATTTGACTGCGGCCATGCCGTGTGAAAATGTTATGTGTGTACGTATGTCTATACATGCATATATATATGTTTCTTTAATGGTTTAATCTTTTACTTGTTTCAGTTATTTGACTGCGGCCATGCTGGAGCATCACCTTGAATGGATTTTAATCAAACTGTTAACACTAGCTTTTTTTTAAGACTAGTATCATTCTTTCTCTTTCTCACGCTCTCTGTCTCTCAGTATATTAAGATATATATATATATATATATATATATATACATCATCATCATCATCGTTTAACGTCCGCTTTCCATGCTAGCATGGGTTGGACGAACATATATATATATATATATATATATATATATATATATATATATATATATACGTATATATATATATTTCGTATGCAAGATTCTTGATGTGGATACGTGTGTTGAAAGAAATACAATTAAACCTTGGGAGAGGCATTATGCCGGTAATAAACACACGCACTGGTTCAGTCCTTTATTAATTTATATAGTTTTTTGTTAAATTATTTCATTGCACTCTTGCAATCTCTTCAGTTACTTGTCTCTCCACTTCCATTTATTTTGAATGTATGATCTGGCGTTGTTTCGAAACTGTTCGGTATGAGCATGTGAGTGTGTGCAAGCTCATATGTGTGCACGCTCACGTAAAGCTGAAAACAATTCTCGAAGAACACTCAATAACACTCCAACTCTACGGGAGATATGTGGATGACATTAACATCGTAGTCAAAACACTATCAAACATTCAGATTGAAGAGAACCAGAAGATCGTGATGGAAAACATCCAGAATATAGCTAATACAATACACCAGAGCATCAAGGTAACAATAGATTACCCAACAAGACACCTAAACACGAGACTCCCAGTACTTGACACAGAACTTTGACTAGAAACAATTAATGACAAAGTTCAAATCCTCCACTCGCATTATATGAAACCTATATCTTCAAAGTATGTTATCCATAAGAATTTGGCTCTATCACACAGTGTGAAAATCAATATATTAATAGCCGATTTAGTTAGAATAATGAAAAACATATCCCCACCCTGTGCAGTCCATGGGAGGGGCAAAAACATTTCATGCATCGCATGCAATTTTCGGGATACAGCCAGAAAGATAGAATCCGGGTATACAGAGGAGCTAACAAGAAATTTGAGGAGATTGTTGTCAAAGATACAAATGGAACACAACCTAGATACCGTAACAAACAGTGGAATAGACTACAAAGGATTAGAGACAAAACAAACAAAAAGACCACGTGGTACAATACCGACAAGTTCCAGGGAGTAATGTTTGTGGACGCCACGCCACACGTTGAACTGGCCCGCAGATTTCGAAAAATCCTCAAAAGTACCAAGTTGAGGATAAATGTTATAGAAAAACCAGGGAGATCCATTAGTTGCACTGTGTGCAAAGATAGTCCTGGTGCCAACTGCAAAGCCAGAAATGTAGTCTGCAAAATAAGCTGTATGGATGGTGAGTGTAAAAACAGAAACACGACATACATAGGCGAAACGGCAAGAAGTTTGGCTGAGCGTGTAAACGAACATTGGAGGGACTATAATAATCAAAAACAAACCTCGGTGCTCTACCAGCATGCCAAAGAACAACATGGTGGTGTACTAGTCTTAAAAAAAAACAACTCCGGGGGTTGACTTGTTTGATTAAAATCCATTCAAGGCGATGCTCCAGCTTGGCCGCAGTCAAATGACTGAAACAAGTAAAAGATTAAAACATTAAAGAAACATATATATATGCATGTATAGACATACGTACACACATAACATTTTTACACGGCATGGCTGCAGTCAAATGAGTGAAACAAGTAAAAGATTAGAAGAATAACACTATATATGTAGGCATGGGTACTCATACGTTGATACAAGACAGGAAGGGAAAAAGTTTTTTTTTTAAACAATAGATTCAGAAAAAACTTTTTTTATCGACTTTGGTCAAGGTGGAAATAACTCTAATCACTCAATGATTAGAGTTATTTCCCCCTTGACCAAAGTCGATAAAAAAAGTTTTTTCTGAATCTATTGTTTAAAAAAAAAACTTTTTCCCTTCCTGTCTTGTATCAACGTATGAGTACCCATGCCTACATATATAGTGTTATTCTTCTAATCTTTTACTTGTTCCACTCATTTGACTGCGGTCATGCTGGAGCATCGCCTTGAATGGATTTTAATCGAACAAGTTAACCCTCGGAGTTTTTTTTTTTAAGACTAATATCATTCTTTCTCTTTCTCTCTCTCTTTCTCACTCTCTCCGCTTCAGTATATAAAGATATATATATATATATATTATCATCATCGTTTAACGTCCGCTTTCCATGCTAGCATGGGTTGGACGAACACATATATATATATATATATATGCGTATATATATATATATATATATATATATATATATATATATATATATAATATATATATATATATATTATATATATATATACTTATATATATTATTTATATATATATAGTTTACATATGTATGGGTAAACTCTGTGCCATGTTACTACTTCTAAACACCTCTACCTATGAGGCCACCGAAGTAGTAACAATATTAACATGAAAATTAAGATATTTAAAGTTATTTCAATTTTTTGTAATTAAGGGAAACCTATGAAATTTGGTAACACACACACACACATAATACAACTTAAGTTAATGAAAAAAAATAATAATTTTAAACTGGGTAGGAATTGAAACCTAAACCACCATTTAACAGACAAAGTGACTTTTACCAACAATTTCAATGTTAAAATTTAGATATTTAAATATTTTCTTTATTGGTAAGACTGTTGTTGTTGCTGTTTGTTAACATGAAAATTAAGATATTTAAACTTATTTCAATTTTTTGTAATTAAGGGAAACCTATGAGGCAGATTTGGTAACACACACACACACACACTTTGCTGAGGGAAATTTGGTTGCTATTTCAAGACTGCTTTGGGACCCCTTGCTCATTACACATCTCTTCATTGAGGGAGATTTGGCTATTTCAAAACTGTTTTGGAGACCCTTATAGGAGCATAAACACACACACACACACTATGTTTCATTGTTTACTCCAGATCAGTTCTACTCCACCAAACCAATTATAATTAAAGACTCTCCAGTTGTGACCATCCCTAGACACTTGTCTATAATCATAATACAACTTAAATTAATAAAAACAAAATAATAATTTTAAACAGGGAAGGAATTGAAACTTAAACCACCATTTAACAGACAAAGTGACTTTTACCAACAATTTCAATGTTAAAATTTAGATATTTAAATATTTTCTTTATTGGTAAGACTGTTGTTGTTGCTATTTGTTCCTTCTGAAGCCATGTCTGGTTCATAATGGCTGGTTTCCTGGTTTCATTTCACCTGGATAGGATGTTGGTTCATCGCAGGTGATCTGCTAGATGTACCCCAGTGTCACTGATGAGATGCACTGTTCTCTCAATAATAACAATAACAATAAGGAAATAAAATATTAACAAACAAGATTAATTTTGTTATTTTCTAATCTTTAATTTCTGCAATAATACTTTTTCTAAACCTAAGATAGGTTTAAATATGTCATTTTTTAATATATTGCTGTTGGTGTCTCGGTGGTCTTGTGGGTAATGGCATATGTGGACACCAATAACATCCTGGATATTTAAATATTTTCTTTATTGGTAAGACTGTTGTTGTTGCTGTTTGTTCCTTCTCGAGCCATGTCTGGTTCATAATGGCCGGTTTCCTGGTTTCATTGGCATTTGGGTTCCCCACCTGGATGGGACGTTGGTCCATCACAGGTGAGCTGCTAGATGGAGGAGGAAAGAGTAAGAAAATGTTGTTGTGAAAGAGTCAGCAGAAATTCACCATTACCTTCTGCCAGAGCTTAGGTGTTTCGCTCATAAACACACACATTGCCCAGTCTGAGATTCGAACCCGCGATCCTTCAACCCAACAGAAATATAGTTAAAAAATGAGATATCTAAACTTATCATAGCCTGATGATCAATAATCAGTCACAGAAATAGGTTTTACATATCTCTGAACTTTCAAATTGGTGACCTGTTCGGATGCTCTTGTGGATAAGGGCATTTGTTGGTGAAAAAAAACAAGGTAACTAATACACGTGGTAAGTAGCTTGCTTACCGACCACATGGTCCCAGGTTCAGTTCCACTGTGTGGCACCTTGGGAAAGTGTCTTCTACTACAGCCTAGGGCCTACCAAAGCTTTGTGAGTGGATTTGGTAGACGGAAACTAAAAGAAGCCCGTTGTATATATGTATATATATAGATATGTGTGTTTGTGTGTCTGTGTTTGTCCCCCCCAGCATCACTTGACAACCGATGCTGGTGTGTTTACGTCACCGTAACTTACAAATATCTTTCGTTCTATCCATCTGTCGATCTATCTATCGGCAGAAAGAGACCGATAGAATAAGTACTAGGCTTACAAAGAGTAAGTCCTGGGGGTCGATTTTCTTGACTAAAGGCGGTGCTCCAGCATGGCCGCAGTCAAATGACTGAAACAAGTAAAAGAGTAAAAGAGAGAGAGGGTTTCAATCTGTATCTCTGCCAGGAATTACAGGGGGTGGATCTAAATATTTTAACCTTTTTTTTTTTTAGTTTTACCTATTTCCAAAAAACAAAACTAAGGAAATTTATTAAAGCCTCTTAATGGAGTTCCTCTGAAGGATTGAACCTTGTCAAGGACGAGCAACAACGTATTTACTCCCAGGTTCACAAAGGCACTAGCAATAGTCCTATCAAAAATAAGCTATTTAAATCTATGTAAATATATATGGAGGTTCAGTAAATTAGAGCAGAAATAATGTTATATGGACACAAATGTGCTTCTTGAGGCCTGCTGGTGTCTTGAAAACCCTTTAAATGGAACAAGTTGCGGATTCAGTTAGCTCAAGTACCTATGGATCATTTACTACATGTTTGAGTGGACAGGAAGGCTTGCTTTGCTCCGTGCCACAAAATCACAATGGCATTTTGCCAGCGTGCCTTCATGCTTGTGCATAGCTGGTCCTAACATTGGAGTCACCTTTGCTCAAATATATATACTACCGGACACCCTGACAACTAATTGTAGTGTTTTATATGTAAAAAGGGTGAGAAAAAAAAAATCAAACAGCGTTTCAACTCTGTATGAATATGTGTGTGTGTTATGCAAATGAATACATTTATGTACAAGTAGCAGTTTGTAGCAAATGTGGCTTTCTATACTTTGTCACGGCCTCTTTCTTTCCCTTTTTTTAAGTGTGTCTGTTTATATATGTGTTTGTAATTCTATTTTCTATGTATCTTTCTAAATAAACATACAAACACATATACAGTCACTCAAATATTATATATAAATATATTTTACGCAAATACACAAACATTCACATACTTCCCTTTTACACACACACACACACATATACTCACACAAAACTGAAGTGCTGTTTGACAATTTTTTTTTTCACCGTTGAATTTTCACCATCTCACTTCTATTGGTGGATATATAAATATCTATTCTTTTTTAATAGCTTGCAAGTACTTGGTGACCCTGCCAGTGCAGGTACCACTTAGAAGCACCCAGTCCACACTGTAAAGTGGTTGGTCTTCAGAAGGGCTTCTGGCCATTGAAACCTTGCCAAAACTGACCTCGCTTGTACTTGGGTCAAGTAAAAAAGCACCAAGTCCACTCTGCTGAGTGATTGGTTTTAGGAAGGGCATCCAGCTGTAAAAATTCTGCCAAAACAGTCACAGAAGTTTGGTGCAGGCTTCGGTCTGGCCGGCTTTCATGGTACTGTCCCACCCATGCTAGAATGGAAGTTGGGTGTTAAACGATGACGATTTTACACACACACACGATCCTTTTCTACTCAAGGCACAAGGCCTGAAATTTGCAGTCGATTAGATCCATCCCCCAGTACGCAACTGGTACTTAATTTATTGACCTCCAAAAGGATGAAAGGCAAAGTCGACCTTGGATGAATTTGAACTTGGAACATAAACACAGATGAAACACTGCTATGCATTTCACCCGGCACGCTTACATTTGTAGCAGCTTACCACCTTAAACGTTCACATGATCATAACAACCAATGTGTATAGCCAATTCACTATACGTTTACACACACAGACACTATTCAGTTCCTCATCCCCCCTTCCCTCATCAGTCATCTCTTGTGATGGACAAAAACTCAAGAGAATTATATATATATAAGGCGATCTTTTGATACTAGTCCACCACAACTTCCGGTCGTTACGCGCACGCATACTAATTACATGATCGTATAGTGTGTTTATGTGTTTAAAGTTTCAGTTCGGATGGCACCTTACTCACTCGCACCTTGGCCACACGTTTGCCGCAGTACGAAGGCAAGAGCACCCATTCCTCTGTCCTTATTGCCCCTGTGGAGTGCTTTATTTGCTTCCTCCTCCGTTGTGAAGCGCACCTCCACAGTGGCGTATCTCCTCCCTATACTGATTACATGATTGTATAGTGTGTTTATGTGTTTAAAGTTTGAGAACTGTATGCATCTGAGGGGGGAGAAGGTTTGAGTTTCTATTTAATGTTGTCTTTTCATATTTTCAAGTCATTTAAACACATAAACACACTATACGATCATGTAATCAGTATGCGTGCGCGCAACAACCGGAAGTTGTGGTGGACTAGTATCGAAAGATCGCCAGTAGCTTGCTTACTAACCACATGGTTGCGGGTTCAGTCCCACTGTGCGACACCTTGGGCAAGTGTCTTCTACTATAGACTCGGGCTGACCAAAGCCTTGTGAATGGAATTGGTAGACGGAATCTGAAAGAAGCCAGTTGTATGCATGTGTGTTTGTATTTGTACCCACCACCATCACTTGACAACCAATGTTGGTGTGTTTACGTCCCCGTAACATTAGCGGTTCAGCAAAAGAAACTGATAGAATAAGTAGTAGGAGGGGTTGCTGATCTGTGGGCGTCGGCGCCCCTCTCATTTTTCATATGTATCATCCTTTCATTCTACATTTTGTCATTGTCCAGCCCTAGCTACGGCCATTCTGTGTAAAGCCTATATGGCTAATTAATGAAATAAAGTAGTAGGCTTACAAAGAATGTTCGACTAAAGGTGGGACTCCAGCATGACCGCAGTCAAATGACGGAATCAAGAATAAATACACTCCAGAATTATTAAGGGATTATCAATCTGGGCAGATTATTGCATAAGCTCTCTGTTTGTACACCAGGCTAACAATATTACTGAGATTAGTGAAGAGCTCTGTGTATTCTTGTGGTAGGGGCCAAGGTTGTGGTTCCTCTCTGTTCTATATTGTAAATCCATGGCTGTATTCCAAGAAACTATGTCCTGTGTATTAATATGTGATACAAGGGACAGGCAAATGGTTAAGCAGTTTCGTTAGAAGAGACAGTTATAGTGTGACATGAGAGTATTTAGGAGTGGCTGTGTGGTAAGTAGCTTGCTTACCGACCACATGGTCCCGGGTTCATTCCCACTGCGTGGCACCTTGGGCAAGTGTCTTCTACTATAGCCTCGGGCCGATCCAAAGCCTTGTGAGTATTTTTGGTAGACGGAAACTGAAAGAAGCCCGTCGTGTACATATATATATATGTGTATGTGTGTGTGTGTCTGTATTTGTACCCCACCAACATCGCTTGACAACCGATGCTGGTGTGTTTAGGTCCCCCGTAACTTAGCGGTTCAGCAAAAAGAGACCGATAGAATAAGTACTAGGCTTCCAAAGAATATGTCCTGGGGTCGACTACTAGGCTGGAGCACCGCCTTTTTTAGTCGAATCAAATCGACCCCAGGACTTATTCTTTGGAAGCCTAGTACTTATTCTATCGGTCTCTTTTTGCCGAACCGCTAAGTTATGGGGACGTAAACACACCAGCATCGATTGTCAAGCGATGTTGGGGGGGGACAAACACAGACACACAAACATATACACACACATACATATATATATATATATATATATAACCTCGTGGGCATCAGTACCATTTTCCTCTTTCTCCGAACTTTCCATCTTTCCGACGAAGGGCTACGCCCGAAACGTCATACACTCTCTCTTTCCTTTCCTGAGCGTCCAATAACACTATCCGTATCACGTCCTCACTTTGTTGTTTTTTTTGTTATTGTTTTTTTGAACTTATATATATATATATATATATATATATATATGTATATATATATATATATATATATATACATATATACGACGGGCTCCTTTCAGTTTCCGTCTACCAAATCCACTCACAAGGCTTTGGTCGGCCCGAGGCTATAGTAGAAAACACTTGCTCAAGGTGCCACACAGTGGGACTGAACCCAGAACCATGTGATTGGTAAGCGAGCGAGCTACTTACCACACAGCCACTCCTGCGCCTGTCCAAACCATTTTCATAAGTTAGTCCTAAATGTACTTCCGTTTCCAGACTTTTTGTTGATCTATCATACATTCTAAGTTAATATAAAACTTACCTTTCTGAAGTCCTAAATTATTCTGGTGTTTGAAAAAACTGGGTATGTCTATCATATATGATGCAGGGGTTGCCAGGGAAATGTTTCCTGTGTTTCACATGTGATACACAGGACAGGCAAAGGGTTAAGCAGGTCTGTTAGAAGAGACAGTTATAGAGTGACGTTAAAGGATTATACAAAATGTGCCTTTATAGCAAGCTTGTGACATTAACCCAAATTACTTGGGTGGTTTGAAAAAAAAAAACTGGGGAATATGTGGGGACATTATTATCATTTAACATCCATCTTCAATGCATACGTTGATACGACAGTTGGTAGGAGCCAGTCAGGAAGACGACCCCAGGCTACTGCGTTTATTTTGGCAGGGTTTTTAGCACAATCCGAATGCAATCGATGCCAGGCCCACATGACTGGCTCCTGCACCAGTGGCATGGAAAAAGCACCCGCTACGCTCTCAGAGTGGTTGGTGTTAGGGAGGGCATCCAGCTGTAGAAACTCTGCCAAATCAGAGTTTCTACAGCCGGATGCCCTTCCTAACGCCAACCACTCCATAGAGTGGACACCGGGGAAATATGACCAGGTTAGGTGAAGGGTTAAATGACCAGTTCAGTACTTAATTTAGGGCCATTCCAACCCACTGATCAACATTCCAAATACAAAACAAAAAAAAAAGACAAAAATAACTCAAGATGCCGAAAACTGGTTACAGCTCCCAGCCAACAATAAATCATTTTTATTTCATCTCTGGAGTAACAAACTGCTGTTTCGAAAAAGAAAAAAATAATAATTTAAGATTAAAAAAAAAAAAAATATATGAAAGAGATAAAAAACAAGATAAAACAGTAGGGAGAAGAAAAGAGGGAAGATAATAAAAATTCATACATTTTTACAAATGCATACACATTTTTTTTTTTAAGGAGTGGTGGTCATGTGGAGGTGGTGTAGGTATGAAGAATGGGAGAAAGATAGGAGGTACTAAGGCCTCGCCCTCACACTTGCACTTTGCCCTCTTTTTCAGTACTTCATCAACAACACTGCATCCTAACTGCCGTACTCGGAGGATGAAAAGAAAACCCAGCCCCTCAGAGCGTGCATTTGGGAGAGGGCGGGGCGGGGGGGGGGGGGTCCCAGATTAAGAAGCTTGGAATAGGATCTAACAGGGAGGCCAAAACCAAAACACCAGAAGGCACCCGGGTGCTAACAATCCTTAGGATCTGGCATTCAGAATAATAATAATAATAATAATAATAATAATAATAATAATAATAATAATAATAATAACAACAACAACCCTTTCTACAATAGACATAAAGCCTGACATTTGTGGAGAAGAGGTAGTCAATCATGTTGACACCCGGCGCCTCCAGGAATTTGACTGGTACTAATTTTATCAACCCCAAAAGGATAAAAGGCCAAAGTCAGACTCGGCAAGGATTTGAACTCAGAACTTGACATGAAACACTGCTAAGCATTCTGCCAGCTCGCTGTCATATTCGTAATTACAATCCTTTCTATTATAGGCACAAGGCCTGGAATTCTTTGCGGAGGGACATAAGTTGTTCACCACATTGACCCCAGTACACAACTGGTACTTATTTTATCGGCCCCCCCCCACCACCACCAAAAGCACGAAAGGCAAAGTCGACCTTTAAGCTAAGAGCTGGAAAAAAGAGCTGCATTTTGTCCTGCATTAATAATGATAATAATAATTATTATTATTTCTTTATTGCCCACAAGGGGCTAAACAAGGACAGACAAAGGGATTAAGTTGATTACATCGACCCCAGTATGTAACTGGTACTTGATTTATCGACCCCGGCGGAAATCCATCCTTTCTATTATAGGCACACAGCCTGAAATTTTGGGGAAGGGGACTTGTTGATTACATCGACCCCAGTATGCAACCGGTACTTATTTCATCGACTCTGAAAGGATGAGAGGTAAAGTCAACCTTGACGGAAATGGACTCAGAATATAAAAGCATTCGACCTGGCGTGCTAACCGTTCTTCCAGCTTGCCACCCTCATGATAATAATAATAATAATAATAATAATATTGAATTTTTGGCACAAAGAGTGGAATTTAGGGAGAAGCAGGCAAGCGGATAGCATCAACCCCATTAGATCTTGGCTGGTACTTCATTTTTTTTTATTATTGTTGTTGTTATTATTATTATTATTATTACTATTACTATTACTATTACTATTATTATTATTATTATTATTATTATTATTATTTTTTACACACGGAATTCAAATCTAACCGAGGTCAACTTTGCCGTTCATCCTTTTCGGGTGGGGGTGGATGGATAAAATGAAATACCAGTCAGACATACATTTGACATGATCAACTACTTTCCTACCCCCCCCCCCACACACACACACACAATGCCCAAATTTCAGGCCTTTGTGCCTATAACAGGAAGGATTATTATTATTATTATTGTAGCATTGAGCTGGCAGAATTGTTAGCTTAGCAGCAGCATCTCCTTCCGGTTTTACTTTCTGAGTTCAAATTCTGACACGGTCGACACTGCCTTTCATCCTCCTGGGGGTCAATAAAATAAAGGCACTAGTCACGAACTGGGGTCATTGGAATTCCCTTCTATCAAAATTACACACACATGCACATACAGTTGCAGACTAGGCTGTGTGGTCAAGAAGTATGCTTCCCAATCACACAGTCCAGGGTTCAGTACCACAGCATGGCACCATGGGGCAAGCGGCTTCCAATTACAGCCCTGGCCTGACTAAAGCCTACTGAGTAGATTCGGTAGACAGAAACTGTAGCCTGAGGAAAGATTAGGGAACTCAGAAAGGGACTACGAAACAAAAATAAATACCACAAGTCATTTTTTTTTCCAACTTGCTCTCTCAGTCCTACTAAACAATTTAACGGCTCAGCTTTAATAAAAATAAAAATAATAATAATAATAATAATAATAATAATAATAAGCCAACACTATGGAATAGCAACAGAAAAAAGATGGCATAGGCACACGCCAGAAAAAGGTCACAGAAAACGAGAAAGCAACCATACTCTAAGACATGCCAATACACACAGAGAAATTAAGGCAAATAGACCAGATATAGTTGCCAGAGATTATGAAGCAAAAAACTGCTTTCTAAGTGATGTATCAATACCAGCAGATGACAACGTTTCTCTAAAAGAAATGGAGAAACTTTCAAAATACAAAGACCTGGAAATAGAGGTAACTCGAATGTGGAATCTAAAAACAGAAACAATTCCTATCATAGTAGGTGCCTTAGGTATAATAAAAAAATATTCAGACAAATACATAACAAAAACACCAGGACTTACAAATATATATAACATACAGAAAATTGCACTACTGGGCACTGCACACATCCTACGCAAAACACTTTCAATACAGTAACCATAAGAGCACCACAGCAAACCACAGCACATACCCAAGGCGCACAGAGCTGCACTCGGTAGTGAAGTGAAAGCACGCTATAAAAATAAAACTACTGAATAATAATAATAATGATAATAATAATAATAATAATCCTTTCTACTATAAGCACAAAACCTAAAATTTATGGTGAGAGGGTAAGTCGATTTCATAGACCCCCAGTGCTCAACTGGTACTTATTTTATCAACCCCGAGAGGATGAAAGGCAGAGTCGACCTTGGTGGAATTTGAACTCAGATGAAAAAGATGGACGAAATACCAATAAGCATTTCACCTGGCATACTAACGATTCTGTCAGTTCACCACCTTACTAATAATAATAATAATAATAATAATAATAATAATAATAATAATAATAATTTTTTCTACTGTATGCACAAGGCCTGAAATTTGGGGGGAGAGATTAAGTGGATTACATCGACCCCCCCAGTTTGTAACTGGTACTGAAAGATATATGAATTGCTGCTAAGCATTTTGCTCGACAAGCCAACAATTCTGCCAGCTCACCACTTTCTAATAATAATAATCCTTTCTACTAAAGGCACAAGGCCTGAAAATTCGGGGAAGGGGGATAGTCAATTACATCGACCCCAGTGCATAACTGATACTTAATTTATCGACCTCCGAAAGGACGAAAGGCAACGTTGACTTTGGTGGAGTTTGAACTCAGAATGCAGCGATGGGCGCAATGCTACTGAGCGTGTGATCCAGTGTGCTGATGGTTCTGCTAGCTCAATGTCTTCTTAATAATAATAATAATAATAATAATAATAATAATAATAATCCTTTCTACTATAGGCACAAGGCCTGAAAATTTGGGAGAGGGGCATAGTCGATTACATCGACCCCAGTGCGTAACTGGTACTTATTTCATCGACCCCCAAAAGGATGAAAGGCAAGCGGAATTTGAACTTGCTGCCTTAATAATAATAATAAATGCCCTGATGCAGTATCAGGCAGTGGCTCTCATGGCTTCTGGTCTTAACTGATTGGAAGTGTTATCATGTACATTGTTTTGTCTTGGTATAAAAAGATGAGCTACAGCAAATATTCTGCTCAATACCACAGATTTGCTTGTCATTTGCTTGACCGTAACCAGTTGAGCATGTCCCTTGGTGGCTGATGATATGTGCATCTCTGATTACAAGTAGAAGTAGTTGTTGAGAGCCATGTGTTGAGAGAAATTCTTTGGGGTTTGGATAATTCACCTCTGGAAACATGGGGGGGGGGAGTCGTTCAACATCCTTAAACAACCCTTATTCAGGGACCTTTTGACGGGGATGGGCTGCTCGACCTGAAGAATATTCTAACTGGGCCCCACCTGTGAGGTCATGCGCTGTTAATCTTGATATGAGATCACCATGTCGCGCACATGTGGTTGTGATGCATGTGCCTGGTGTACCCTTATCAGACAGGTGGTCATGGTGGGAATACAGGGCTTCATATATTTTACCCCAGTGTCACTCTGATGGCAAAAAAATAATTATAACAGTAATGACTTCAAATTTTGGCACAAAACAAGCAATATCGGGGAAGGGGTAAGTTGATTACATCAACCCCAGTGTACAACTGGTACTTATTTTATTGACCCCCGAAAAGATGAAAGGCAAAGTCAACCTCAGTGGAATTTGAACTCAGATCTTAAAAATGGACAAATTGCTGCTAATCATTGTGTCCGATATGCTAACGATTCTGCCAGTGTCCCACCTGAAATAATAACTTCCTAATTTTCAGAACAGGGCCCAAAATTTGGGGGAGTGGGCTAGTAAATACCACCGACCCCAGTATTTCACTGGTATTTTATTTCATCGATCCCATGAGGGTGAAAGAGAATCGCCGCAGAATTTGAACTCAGAATGCAGACACCAAAAAACAAATGCCGCTAAGCATTTTAACCAGGACAATAACATGACATCATTTGAACCAAATTATTTAGGGCATTACAGAATTCCCTGTATCCTCGAATACTATGGTCCCTAAGGGTTACCACAGAACATCCGGTAGCTCACAGCGGAGCCATAAGGTTTAGCAAACTGAAGCTGACAGGGACAATGTTTACAAAAGAACTGAACTTCTAGTAACCCACTTCTGGACCTTAGGGTTTAGCACTGAAGTTCACATTCAGGGACCCACTACATAGCAGTGGTTTTAGCCCAGCGGTTCTAAACCATTTTCAGGACAAAGGATTTACAACAGAATTTAACACCAAATGATTCACATAGGGTTTACAACAGGACTTACGGCCAGTAACTCACCAGTGGACCCAGAGGGGTTACCATTTAAATTAACGTTGAGTAACCCACAATATAGCACTGAGTTTATCTCACTGATTAACATCCAGTAACCCATTGTAGGCCCTGGGGCTTACCTCTCAAGTTAATATCCATTAACCCACTGTGGGCAACTGAGTTTACCATTAAAAGTAATATACAGTAACCCACTGTCAGGCACTGGGTTAACATCCATTAGCCCACTGTCAGGCACTGGGTTAACATCCATTAGCCCACTGTCAGGCACTGGGTTAACATCCATTAGCCCACTGTCAGGCACTGGGTTAACATCTATTAACCCACTGTGGGCAACTGAGTTTACCATTAAAGGTAACATACAGTAACCCACTGTCAGGCACTGGGTTAAGATCCATTACCCCACTGAGGGCCGCTGTTACCCACTGGATCATTGCTGAAAGAAGAGTCGGCTAGTGGAACAGGGGGCACACTTCTGTAACATTAATAATCCCTAACTCACTATCAGTCCCTTGTAAACCCACTGGTGTATTATGTTAACCCATTAGGTTCGCAGGGA
>NC_142957.1:11082742-11100242 GCF_046866305.1 Octopus bimaculoides | reverse complement strand
CTCGCTTGCCAGTCCTCAGTCAAAGCGTCCAACCCATGCCAGCATGGAAAGCAAGACGCTAAACGGTGATGAGCATGACAACACGAAATAGAAAAAAATCAGAAGGGAACTGACCTTGCTTCTTCTTCTTCTTCAGTTTGCCTTTGCCCGAACCCAAATGCTCACTCTGTGAAGGTGTGGGGTCAGTGCAGTCGAGCGTAACGCCAACGTTGACCGGAGGAGAGGCAACGGTGTCGCTGGGGACGATCAGCTGTGGAAACGACAGCTGGGGTCGCTCGTACTGGATCTCGTCGGCGGAGCTCATCACAATTTTCACGGGGTCTACAAAAATGAATTGGCAAAAAAAAAAATGAAAAAAAAAAAATGAAAGAAAACAAGAGACAGCAATGAGCGTGGGGGGGGGGGGAGAAGTGACCCCCTGAAAACTTGTTGAAATGAGAAATTGGAGGGGGACAAGGCTATTTTATTGTCTTTTATTCTTTTACTTGCTTCAACTATTGAACTGCGACCATGCTGGGGTACTGCCTAGAAAGATTTAGTCAGACAAATAAAGTGGATTTGGTAGAAGGAAACTGAACGAAGCAGGTCATATAGGTATATATATATATATATATATATATATATATATATATATATATATATATAATAATATTAGGGACAAAATCCAAAATTACAGGTAAAAACTCAATTAAAATCAGTTTATAAAAAATTAAAATTAAATTGAGCTTTATAGATAAAATATATAGTTAGGGAAAATAACCAAGTTTCAAGAACTCATCGATGAAAATCCACTATCACATATAGAAAGATTAAATCATGCTGGAGCACCACTTTTAGTCAAAGAAATCACCCCCCAGGACCTATTCTTTGTTCTACCGGTCTCTTTTGCCAAACTGCTAAGTTACGGGGACGTAAACATATTAATTCATTTGGTACTTATTGTTGGTTGAGATATATATATCTAATTATTGTTCTACTTAAGATCTGAAGATTAGCTATAATTTTTAATAGAATTTAATTTTCGATAATTTCAATTGATTTTAATCGATTTAAATTTCTTTTCTATTTGAAAATTAGTTATGAAACACGTGTAATCATTTTATTATATTTATCTTATGATATTTACTTTACTTTATATTATACTCATTTATTGTGCTTTTAATTGTTAATTTTTCTATATGTGATAGTGGATTTTCATCGATGAGTTCTTGAAACTTGGTTATTTTCCCTAAAACTATATATATATATATATATATATATATATATATATATATATATATATATATTCTCTTGCTTGTTTCAGTCATTTGAACTGTGATCATGCTGGAGCACCACTTTTAGTCAAAGAAATCACCCCCCAGGACCTATTCTTTGTTCTACCGGTCTCTTTTGCCAAACTGCTAAGTTACGGGGGACGTAAACATACCAACATCGGTTGTCAAGCGATGATGGTGGGAGGGGGAGGGGGTCAACAAACACAGACACACAAATACAAACATATATATATATATATATATTTACATACACACACACAATGGGCTTCTTTCAGTTTCCATCTACCAAATCCACTCACAAGGCTGTGGTCAGCCTGAGGCTATAGTAGAAGACTTGCCCACCTCTACAACAACACATGACCACCACAACTACTACTACTACAACACCACTGCCCATACATTGTCTATACCATCACTTCTACAACACATACAGTCTATACTATCACTTGTATTTCACCATCACCACCATGACATATACATCGTCTATACCACCACCTCGACTACAACACAACACAACTACCCCACCTACTGCTATAACACACACATCATCTGTACTACCACTTCTACAACACATTCTGTCTATACCACCACCTCTACAACAACACATCACAACCACCCCCACTACTACGATACGTACATGGCCTATACTTGCGGTTCTCCTCTTCAATTAGTCTTGACCTCAGTCTCTCTTGCCTCTGTTTCTTCTGGCGACACTTCACCCGCTTCTTGATGATATCTGAAACAACAACGGGGTACATATATATATATATAATTATGTGTATTTCTTCTATCTTAATGAATAAAAATTCTTCTGATAGAATAAATGGGTTAATAGAAACTAATGTAGCAAAGAACACAAAATAACTGTGGTTAGCTCCTGTTTTTAAGGCAGGAACTCCTTGAAATTTTGGGTATTTGAGTATATTTAAGAATTTAAGGATTGGAGAAAATGCATGTTATAATTGCATACTTTATTCCTACATATGTTTCAAAGGATTACAACCTGTGTGATCCATAGGGATCTTTGATATTAAAATTGTAACCTTCTCATCAGGGAAAGCATGGGAATCATAATCGGTCATAATGTCTTACGTTTAAGATGATTCCCATGCTTTCCCTGATGAGAAGGTTACAATTTTAATATCAAAGATCCCTATGGATCACACAGGTTGTAATCCTTTGAAACATATGTAGGAATAAAGTATGCAATTATAACATGCGTTTTCTCCAATCCTTAAATTCTTATATATATATATATATATTTATATATATATATATATATAATATAAATAATATATAGATATATGCATATATCCATACATATATGTGCATACCTCCATATATATGTACACATACATGCATATATGGGTACAGGACATCAAAAACACGTTAAACGCAATGAGAAACGAAAACAGAAAACGAACTTTCTTCGAGCAACGAAAAAAACAAACAGAGAAACGAGACATGCAACATAAAGAGTACACCCCTTCGTCAGTTGTCCCTGTTCCATCTATGGTTGAAGCTAATGGCAATTTTATTGAATAAATTTACTCTTTAGCATTTCAAGATATTTTTATGTAATTTTGGTAAATATATTTGTTAAAAGGAGATGTCAGTGTTATTTTCGTCTTTGCATAATTCAGACGGACAGTTTATTCACTGCAACCTGTATATGTATCCCTCTCTCTCTCTCGGAGAGGCACAAGCACATACACAGACATATACACATGCGGCAGTAACTTCTGCCTACCAAATTCAATCACAAGGCTTCAGTCGGCCTGGGGTTATAGCAGAAGACACTTGCCCAAGGTGCCACGCAGTGGGACTGAACCAGAAACCATGTAGCTGGGAAGCAAGCTTCCTAACCACACAGCCATGCCCGCGCCTACAAAAAAAGTGTATATAGATATGCGCAGCGCTATTCGTGTGGCAAGTTTTCTACAGCCGGATGCCCTTCCTGACGCCAACCCCCACCTGTTGCCAAGCGAGGTACTTTTTATACATACATACATATATATTGGCCCTCGTGCTGGTGACACGTAAAAGCACCCACTACACTACCGGGAGTGGTTGGTGTTAGGAAGAGCATCCAGCTGTAGAAACTCTTGTAGTCCTAGAAACGATGATGATGATGATCATCATCATCATCATTGTTTAACGTCTGCTTTCCATGCTAGCATGGGTTGGACGATTTGACTGAGGACTGGTGAAACGGATGGCTGCACCAGGCTCCAATCTAAATTTGGCAGAGTTTCTACAGCTGGATGCCCTTCCTAACGCCAACCACTCCGAGAGTGTACTGGGTGCTTTTACGTGTCACCCGCACGAAGGCCAGTCAGGCGGTACTGGCAAAGGCCACGCTCAAAATGGTGTCTTTTATGTGCCACCCGCACAAGAACCAGTCCAGGGGCACTGGCAACGATCTCGCTCGAAAATCCTACGAAGGCCAGTCAGGCGGTACTGGCAACGGCCACGCTCAAAATGGTGCATCTTATGTGCCACCCGCACAAGAGCCAGTCCAGGGGCACTGGCAACGATCTTACTTGGCTTGCCGGGTCTTCTCACACACAACACATTTCCAAAGGTCTCGGTCAGTAGTCATCGCCTCGGTGAGGCCCAATGTACGAAGGTCTTGCCTCACCACCAGTGTATGTATGATGATGGTATATATATATATACACTGACTTAGGACCAGACTTGTGGAAAGAAAGCATCACTACTATCATCGTACCACTGTCGCTGTCAATGCCACTAACTCCTGCACCATGACCAACTACTACAGCACTACCACCACCATCACCACCACAACAACAACAACCATTGACATACCACTAAACTCTTTCAAGGTTTCCTTTGACACAATGGGAGGATTCAGTAAGACTTCGACAACTTTAAACTCCACACTCAGAGGAAGATGGTTCAAATAGCGCAGTCGGTTCCGCAGTTCCTGCAACACAACAGAATAACAACATTAAATCAAACGAGTGACACCACAACAACATGGTAGCAAGGCCTGCAAGAAATAGCAGTCAAATCCCTCTCTTAACATTAACCAGACACAAATGTCCCAGAAGACACAAATGTCTCAGAAGACCAGGCACAAGACCCGGATCTTTTTTAAAACGGGGGCCACATTTTTCATTAACGAAACACTTTGAAACTTGGAACACTGGTAGAATGTGTCATATAAAACATCTTTTTCTCTTAGTCTTCTTAAAAAAAAAAGAAATCCATAAATTATTCCATGTTAAAGTTGTCGTATTTCTGTAATTTCAACCAATCACTGACGTCCATTCAGCCGATATACATTAAGTGCCGACTACATAAACAAACGATTCTGAAACAATTAACCCTAACCCTAACCCTAACCCTAACCGTAGGGTTAGGGTTAGGGTTAAAGCAAATTTAAAATGAAAAAAGCAAATAAAACGAAGGTATGGAGATTAAATACGCTTTACATCGCTTAATGAGCCAAAGGAGTAAATGTAAACAACTGAATACTTGTCAGTGATTGGTTGAAATTATCAAAATAAGACAATTTTTTACATGAAATAAATTCGAATACAAAAATATTTTTCTGTTCTATAACACAAAATAGATAAGTATACGAAGTTTGAAAGTCTTTCGGTACCAAAAACACTACGTAAAACATTAATGAAAAATGTGGCCCCCGTTTTAAAAAAGATACCAAGACCCAATTAATTCCAAGGAGGATCAGGGATCAAAAGATTTAAACCTTAGACAAGTCACTCCAAGGCAGCCCACCAAACCCCAAACCTCCCTGGTCGACACTCACCACCCAGCGAAGAGAACCAGGGAACATGTGATCCATCAAAGCACCAGAACCCACCATGCCATTCACACAGCAAAAAAAAAAACGGACACAACATGACACCATCACTTACCTGGGTCATTGCGATACTCTCCACTTCGACTATTGATGCGGTGATGGTTTCGGGGCTGTGCTCCAGGCTGCCATATTGCCATGCAAGACATCTGGCATTAACAGCATGTAAATAGATGTGTTGGCCATCAGCAGCTGGAAAGAGCAAAACCACAACAGAGTAAATCCTCTTGTATAAGAAGCTAACAAGCTTTCATATATATATATATATATATATATATATATATATATATATATATATATATATATATATATATATATATATATATATATATATATATAAAATTATAAAATCTGGTAAATAATCATATATTAATTAATATCGATTAATTATCAGGAGACCAGCACATCTAAAGAATCAAAGAGATTCAGAAATAGTATCTGCAATCTCAGGGGATTAAGGTACATTTTTAAAAAATAACGTTGACCACTAACGTGGACAATTAATGTGCTAGAAATAGATCACATCTTGTGTCTATTAAGACCTAAATTGTTCTCAACATGAAATATAGCAGCATACCAAAAAACTTATATTGCCTACATGGTGGAGACCTCTATAGTGACAAGTGGAATTTCAGAAGTGTAAGGTACTAATATCAAAGAAGAACCAAATAAGAACAGTAGTATGTATACACATACAGAACTTCCAAAATTGTTAATTGATATACAGCTAAACTAGTGTATGCTTGGATAAAATTTCTCTCTTAAGAACAACCTCTTTCCATACAAACTTATACATTATATATATATATATATATATATATATACAGGGTGTCTATTATCTTTACAACTCCCATACTTTTAAACTCAATATTGTAAAGAAACTTTATGGACACCCTGTGTGTGTGTGTGTGTGTGTGTGTGTGTGTGTGTGTGTGTGTGTATATATATATATATATATATATATTCATTTTTCATTTTTTTCATTTTATCTAGTTTCAGCTCATGAGCTGTGGCCATGCTGGAGCACCGCCATGTGGTGTTACTACACAATTTTACTTCACGAATTTTACTTCAGGAATTGACATTTGGTGCATGAGAAAGTTTGATGTATATATATATATATATATATATATATATATATATATATATACACACACACACACACACATACACAGATAACGAAATAATTTTATTCTCAAATGCAGACTAAAATAGTAATCAAAGGGATCCATAGATTAAAAAAATGGTCGAGACCCCCCTGAGTTAACAGCTGATGTTTATTTGGTATGAGGTGTTGTGGATGTCTGCTGCAGCTGAAGCTACGATACCTTGATAAAAATAGAATGTGTCTTTGGAGGTGTTGGCTGATATGCCTCTCCTCTGTTCCACTTTGTCTTCGGAGTGGTGAGGCAGCTCGAGTGACTCGGCTGCCACTTCGGTCGGCATGTGTTCCACCTCGGTCAAGTTGCTCGCTGTGCAGCCTGCGTAGAGGTTGTGCGGAGGTGAAACGGGAGCTGACAGCAGGTCAGGAGGGTTCGGAGACTCTGGCTGTGAACTGTCATCGGGCAAGCGAGCTGCCAGCCCCAAGTCGGAGGACACCTCTTCATCGAAGGCATCCAGGTACTTCGTTATGGCCTGCAGCGAAACAAAAAAGATGAGATAAGTGAATGAAAACGAAGACAGCCATCGTTATTATCATTATAGTCGTAGAGCGCACAATGTTCCTGAAGGCCGGCAATGGTCTTCCTCGGTCACGAGTGGACGGCCATCATGTATCATCATGTGTATATACACTGTGCATGAGTAGGCATATATATATATATATATATATATATATATATACACGTAAAAGCACCCACTACACTCTCTGAGTGGTTGGCGTTAGGAAGGGCATCCAGCTGTAGAAACTCTGCCAAATCAGACTGGAGCCTGGTGTTGCCATCTGGTTTCACCAGTCCTCAGTCAAATCGTCCAACCCATGCTAGCATGGAAAGCGGACGTTAAACGACGATGATGATGATGATGATGATATATATATATGTGTGTGTATGTATATGTGCATGTGTGTGTAAGTATATGTATGTATGAGTGTTTATGTCTGTGTGTATGTATGAGTATGTGTATGGATGTGTGTGCATGTATGTGTGTGTTTACATATATGTGTGTGAGTATGTATGCATGTGTATATGAAAACCTGTCCGTTACCTTAGAAGAAGCCTGAAAGGTTTCCTTGGCAGGGGCGTCATCAAGTTTCAGGTTACCAAAGCTGGTCGGGAGACCTTCCTGTACATCATCGCCAGTGGTAGGCTGTGACAAGTTAGCAATGCGGATCTACAAAAAGACCGACAACAATATATTTGAGAAAGAAAGCCCCTGGACGATCGCCGTTTCCCCCAAAATCTTCCATAGCAACGAACTGCATTTTAGCTTTTAGTACTCAGTAGGCACATCATATCTCAAGTCCATGGCAATATAACTGACAGCGATCAAAAAACTCCCTGTGAATGCGATACCAGTCTGTCAGAGGGTGACCCCGTTTGCAGTTGAGTAGACTGGGGCAAAGTGAAAAGAAGTGTTTTGCACAAGGACACAACACACTGCCCAGTTTGAGAATTGAAACCACGATCTTGTGATCACGAATGCAACACCCTAAGCACTAAGCTACATGCCCTTGATGTGGCACTTACATGAAGAAAATGCTGTTTTGAGGTCCTTAAAAGGAAAATGTAAAGTAAGTACTTTGGGCGTTACTGTCTCAAGTCCTAAAATTCATAGGGCTGGTTTCTCCGTTTCCATGGTAACGTAACTGACAGGGATCAAGAGACTCCCTATGAAAGGGACACCAGTCTGTAACAGGGTTATTCATAGCCGAGTGGACTGGGGCAACATGAAGTGTTTTTACCCAAGAACACAACGCACATCCCGGTCTAGGAATTGAAACCGCAATCTCGTGATCATTAACGCAAGAACCAAATCACTAGGTTAGGTGCCTTTGATGTGGCCCTTATTCATAGTAAATGCTGTTTTGAGCTCCTTAAATGTAAAATATAAAGTACTCTGGGTATTAATGTCTCATGGGGGCTGGTTTTTCTGCTTCCATGGCAATATAACAACAGGGATCAAAAGATTCCCTATGAAAGGGACACCCATCTGTGACAGTGTTGCTCATTTTACAGCCAAGTGGACTGAGACAACATGAAGTGTTTTTACCTAAGAACACAATGGACGTACGTCCGGGTCTATGAATGGAAACCACAATCTTACGAATGTGAGTGCAACAAGCTAACCACTGGGCCACCTGTTTTGAACAACGCTACGAATATGGAAGTGGTTGGGAAAAGAATTTGTCTCATCTCACCTTTTGCTGTTCCATAGCAGATTCTATAAAGCACACCTCGGATTCCTGGTTAACGAGAGAAGAGAAAGACAATGAATTAAATGAAGACATAGACAAACTGAGAATACATATGTTTAGGTATGAAGGAGAAGCAACCCAAGGGATATCAAGTTGGCACCCCATCGCTTACGACGTCGAGGGTTCCAGTTGATCCGATCAACAGAACGGACTGCTCGTGAAATTAACGTGCAAGTGGCTGAGCACTCCACAGACACGTGTACCCTTAACGTAGTTCTCGGGGGGATATTCAGCGTGACACAGAGTGTGACAAGGCTGACCCCTTTGAATTACAGGCACAACAGAAACAGGAAGTAAGAGTGAGAGAAAGTTGTGGTGGAAGAGTACAGCAGGGTTCGCCACCACCATCCCTCTGCCGGAGCCTCGTGGAGCTTTTAGGTGTTTTCGCTCAATAAACACTCACAACGCCCGGTCTGGGAATCGAAACCGCGATCCTATGACCGCGAGTCCACTGCCCTAACCACTGGGCCATTGGGCCTCCACCCAAGGGATATAAACAATACTGAACACACGTAAACAGACACAAGGTATGTGTTTTGCCGGTTCGTGTGCCCATCCACACCTGTGACTAACCTAATTTTTATCCTGATTTTAGCCCCATAAAATGAATCTAAAATACCTCAGCATTAGACATCTGCAACTTCAGTTCTTTGTCTTCGATGTCGGTCACCAGTTCTTGGACATCGGTTGTCGATGCCAACAGCACCTTGCTGAAGCAAGCCTTCTTGGTTTCTGGGGGGAACAAAAAAAAAAAAAAAAAAATAATTTCAAGAGAGAAAACGATAAGTTTATTATACGTTAATGGATTAATACAAGGGATCTCCCAACCAGGAGTGCTTGCAACTCCTGGAATGGAGCAAGATGGTATTTTAGAAGGTTGTACATGTTGGCATCACATAAGAAACACCTGTGCTGGTGGCACATAAAAAACACCTGTACTGGTGCCATGTAAGATGCACCTGCACCTAATGATGATGACGATGATGATGATGGTGGTGTTTGATGATGACAAGAGTGATGATGAGAGCATTGATAGCATGTACCATGACTCGCAATACTCATCACCATGCAACTTCCAAGACAAAATAAATATATATATATACTCCTCAACATTCTGAAGAGATCTGCCAAACCATTGGCTAGATTGAAACGTGCGTAAATGACTATTACATAACATCCACAATGACTCATTACATGACCTCCACATAATAAAACAACGGCTAACTAGCCCAACAGAATTGCTTCTTCTTGCATTTGTTGCTCCAGTCTCCACATAAATATATATATATATATATATATGTATATATATATATATATATAAAAATAAAAAAGGGAAAAAATATGAATATAAAATAAAAATTTTTTTTCTTTAAATGTATAAAAGTAGGTTTCACCTTTGACATTGCAGGGTTTCGAAGGCGGTCCTTGCCTGCTGGCCTTAGCAACAGGCATAGTGCTACCCTTCTCTCTTCTCATCAGGGTCAGACAGATCTTGTCCCCTGTCTTGTATCTGGTCACCTCAGTTGTTTTTACACTGGTTGAAGTGAAAGGAAGAGAAACAAAAGACATTAGAATCTAAAATATTTAAGCGGTGAAATTTCCATGAAAATGGTCAAAGGTATTCGAATAGAGAGAGGATACTACCTTATTTTTCATACACAATATATCTAGGACTACATTATCAAATGTGCATTTTCTTATTTAACACCCCTTTCGTTACCTTATTTCTGTAGAAATACACTGACGTTTCAATTCATTTTGGAAATGAAGAATTTTAAAAAATAATTTTCAAAAATAATTTTGGCGCAGGAGCGGCTGTGTGGTAAGTAGCTTGCTTACCAACCACATGGTTCCGGGTTCAGTCCCACTGCGTGGCACCTTGGGCAAGTGTCTTCTACTATAGCCTCGGGCCAAACCAAAGCCTTGTGAGTGGAGTTGGTAGACGGAAACTGAAAGAAGCCCGTCGTATATATGTATATATATATATATATGTGTATGTGTGTCTGTGTTTGTCCCCCCAACATCGCTTGACAACCGATGGTGGTGTGTTTACGTCCCCGTAACTTAGCGGTTCGGCAAAAACACACCGATAGAATAAGTACTAGGCTTCCAAAGAATAAGTCCTGGGGTTGATTTGCTCGACTAAAGGCGGTGCTCCAGCATAGCCGCAGTCAAATGACTGAAACAAGTAAAAGAGATTAATTAATCTGGCATTTGGAAGATAACTTAACAAGATATTTTGAAAAAAGAAATTTATAATTAAGATCACTTTAAGAGGAAGTTTGTATCATAGAACCAGTGGGGGTGGTCTCGGGTGGGTTGGTATAAAAAAGATTTAAAGAAGCTATCAACCAACATGGTCAAACCAGACCCCCCTCACATCTGCTGTGAGTCTATATAAACAGTACCCAGGGAAGCTCTCTGCATCCATGTTGTGGACACAGAACCAATATGGTCCCTATGTCACATACAGACACAAACCCCTTTTATTACAATATTTCTGTTGACATACACTGACTTTGCTTCAATTAATTTCGGAAATAATGAAGAACTTAGTAGAATCGTCATCATCATCATCGTCATTTAACGTCCACTTTCCATGCTAGCATGGGTTGGACGATTTGACTGAGGACTGGTGAAACCAGATGGCTACACCAGGCTCCAATCTGATCTGGCAGAGTTTCTACACCTGGATGCCCTTCCTAACACCAACCACTCAGAGAGTGTAGTGGGTACTTTTACGTGTCACCCGCACGAAGGCCAGTCAGGCGGTACTGGCAACGGCCACGCTCAAAATGGTGTATTTTATGTGCCACCCGCACAAGAGCCAGTCCAGGGGCACTGGCAACGATCTCGCTTAAAAGTCCTTACGCATGCCTCGGGCACAAGTGCCAGAAAGGCGACGCTGGGCACAAATGCCATCACAATTTCGCTTTCGCTTGCCCCAATAAGTCTTCGCAAGCTGAGTTTCGTGTCCAATGAAGGAGACGACGTTGGCATGGGTGCCAGTCGTCGAATTTAACTCGATTTCGATTTCACTTGCCTCAACAGGTCTTCGCAAGTGGAGTTTAGTGTCCAATGAAGGAAGGTATAAATAACAGTCATTAATTAAACTGGTGTTTGGAACATAAACTAACATGAAGTTTTGATGGAAGGTTTCAATTTAGATCATTTTAAAAGCGAAGTTTTTATTTTAGAACCAGTCGGGGTGGTCTCAGATAGATTGGTATGAAAAGGGTTAAAAAAAGAAAAAGACCATCAACCAACATGGTCAAACCCGACCCACCCACATCTGCTAAAAGTCTATATAAACAGTACTCAGGGAAGCTATCTGCTACCCATGTTGTGTACACACAAGTGATATGGTCCCTATATTACAGAGTTACTTTAAACAATTTTCAGTATAATTGGTAACCGTGATGGCACCTGTACCAGTAGATCACTAAGAGCACCGTCTAAGCGTGAGCGTTGCCAGAGCACCAGCTGTCTGGCTTCCGTGTCGGGGGCACATAAATAGCACCATTTGAGCGTGATCGTTACCAACGTCGCCTTCCTGGCACGTGAAAAGACATTCGAGCGAGTTCGTTGCATGTAAAAAGCACTCACTACAGTCTTGGGAGTGGTTGGCATGAAGAAGGGTATCCAGCTGTAGAAACCATACCAAATCAGGTTGGAACCTGGTGCAGCTCTCCGGATTTACCAGTTCCAGTCGAACCGTCCAACCCATGCCAGCATGGACAGCAGATGTTAAATGATGATGACGACGACGACGTATAAAATGCAAGAAAGTAGATGTGAAAGTTGAAGCAGCAGGAACTGCAATAATAATAATAATAATAATAACAACAAAAACAAGGGCCACTGACCTCTTCAAGTCCTTTTGATAAACAGGTTCGTTACAAATCGGACACCGATGCCACTTCTTCTCCGACAGTGCCAGGTAATGGAGAATACAAGACCAACAATAGATGTGGCCACATTTGGTGATTTTACCTGGTGGAGAGATGGAGAGATGCAGAGGTGGTGTATATGGTGTTGGTGAGAGAGGGGGGGGGGGTTCAAATATACAGAAAGGCAGTAGAGACAGAGGGAGGGGGTTCAGGAAGAGGCTGAACACAAAACAGAGGGAGGGGGTTCAGGAAGAGGTTGAACACAAAACAGAGGGAGGGGGTTCAGGAAGAGGTTGAACGTAAAACAGAGGGAGGGGGTTCAGGAAGAGGTTGAACACAAAACACAGGGAGGGGGTTCAGGAAGAGGTTGAACACAAAACAGAGGGAGGGGGTTCAGGGAAAAGTTGAACACAAAACAGAGATGGAGGAATGAGTTATGCAGAGGTTGAACAAAGAGAGGGAGGAGTAAAACATGAGAGATTAAACACAGAGAGGAGGGGTTGTACATAAAACAGTGAGAGGGAAATACAGGTACAGCCTGGACATGAAACAGAGAAGGAGGAGGAGTCAGTTATAGGAAGAGGGAGGAGTAAAGAACTGGGGGAAGTTGAGCCGAATGCACACCCAGTACTTACCAGCCATAGGTCGACTCAGGCATATTGGACAGAGGGGAAGTTCTGGTGACGACATACGCTGAAATGAAAAAGGGGAAAAAGAAAAAAAAAAAATTACCTCGGAAGGTTAGCAGAAATGACTGCCCCCAAAATATCACGGTTAATAGTTAATTGGACACACGCAATAATTAAGTCAGCGTTAGCAATGTTTCACACATCAAATATTTATTTCTTTATTGCTCACAGGCGGCTAAACATAGAGGGGACAAACAAGGACAGACAAACGGATTAAGTCGATTACATCGACCCCAGTGCGTAATTGGTACTTATTCAATCAACCCCAAAAGGATGAAAGGCAAAGTCAACCTTAGCAGAATTTGAACTCCGCTAAGCATTTCACCCAGCGTGCTAACGATTCTGTCAGCAAGCCGTCTTTCACACATCAAATATCAACAGAATTTTAACAATAGATTAGTTTTAAAAAAATAAATGTGGGGTTCCCAAATGCAGGGGTCCCCCAATGACAGGGTCACTGACTAATACTGGGAAGGACCTTTTGGTATCCTGCCACACAGAAAGAACATATTTTTAGATATTATTTCGATTTTATTATCAACTGGGTTGGCAAGAAAGTAATTTCATTTTTTTCGCAAATAAATTAGAGAGTTACAATTATTTTAAATGACTTTTGTCAATGTTCTGATTTTTTCCCTTTTGACATCTGATAGCCGTTACTTTTAGCTTACTTTAGAAGCAAATTACATGCAATTTGTGCCTGGAATTTCTTCTATAACATGCTAAATTAACCCCAAGCCAGAGCCCTGACAGAGACTACTACTTTGGACCAGAATAAACCTAGGAGCAACAGTAGCTAACAGGAGAAAAAAAAAAAGGGGGGCCAAATACTCACCACTTGCTCAATACTGTCCCAATCGAGTGGTTTGTCGGGGTCTGTGGCATGAATACTGTAGTCTCCGGAGTCTTTCACAACAAACTGGCAACTAAATTGGAAGAAGAAGAAAAAACAAACATTAAGATGGCACCTATTTATACAACTAAATGGACTGTGTACAGCAGGAGATTGTAATTCAAAATGGCACCTATTAACAGCGAGGTGGACTGTGTACGGCGGTGAACTATAATTCCACATGGTACCTGTTTACAGCTAGGTGGACTGTGTACAGCAGGAGATTGTAATTCAAAATGGCACCTATTAACAGCGAGGTTGACTGTGTATGGCGGTGAACTATAATTCCACATGGTACCTGTTTACAGCTAGGTGGACTGTGTACAGCAGAAGACTGTAATTCGAGATGGCACCTATTTACAGCTAGATGGACTGTAATTTGTGATGGCACCTGTTAACAGCTAGGTGTACTGTGTACAGCAGAGGACTGTAATTCCACATGGTACCTGTTTACAGCTAGGTGGACTATAATTCGAGATGGTACCTATTCACAGCTAGGTGGACTGTGTACAGCAATGAAGTATAATCTCCCATATGGCATCTCTATACAACTAGGTGGACTGTACCGCCACAGGATACCTATGAATCTGTAGTCTTTGAATCAGCTTCCTTTCTGGTGTGTATGTGTGTGTACACACACACTCTAGACTGAACAGGGTTGGAAAATAAAATCTGGTAAAATAAATAAAGAATAAACAAAAGTATTAGGAAAGGAGGCATAAGCGGTGATGGCAGTCGGTGGGCGGTACTTACTTTGCTTGCAAATACTGTTGCTTGTTGAAGATCGATGCGACGTATCTTGGTCTGCGGAGAGCATGGTGGTGAACGACAGACCTGGTACGGCGGGTACCATAGTCAAAGTTGATCATGTGACTGATGTCATTCTCGTTCAAGATAGAGTCATATTCAGCCTCTAATTGCTCTGCTACCTGGAAATAGAGACACACAGACAGACAGGTTACAGATGTGGTAAACACACACACAAATACACATATAACTTTTGCTTCTTTCAGTCATTAGACTGCAGCCATTATTATTATTATTATTATTATTATTATTATTATTATAGATATATATATAAAAGATCCAGAGATCAAGGTGTAGGAAGAAAGTTAGCTTCAAGCAATCCATAGTAAATATGTAAAAACAACTTTCGGGAACAATAGTGGTTTCTTGAGACAGAAGGTTGCAAATAATCTTTCTTTATTGGAGAACATCATCATCATCATCATCGTCGTCGTTTAATGTCCACTTTGCATGCTAGCATGAGTGGGACGATTTGACTGAGGATTGGTGAAACCAGATGGCTGCACCAGGCTCCAATCTGATCTGGCAGAGTTTCTACAGCTGGATGCCCTTCCTAACGCCAACCACTCCGAGAGTGTAGTGGGTGCTTTTACGTGCCACCGGCACGAAGGCCAGTCGGGCGGTACTGGCGACGGCCACGCTCGAAATGGTGTATTTTATGTGCCACCCACACAAGAGCCAGTCCAGGGGCACTGGCAACGATCTCGCTCGAAAGTCCTTACACATGCCGCAGGCACAAGTGCCAGAAAGGTGACGCTGGGCACAGGTGCCAGAAAAACAGTTCTTTCTATATTCCATGGTATATTTCACTTGTCCAGAGGGATGGAAATTCCAGCAGGGTTACAGAGAGGGGAAGAAAGACCAACAAAGACACACAGACACATAGATGGCTAGCAGGCAGACTCACCTCATTCCTCGGCTTATCATTGAAATTACCCCTAATCCGTGGTCTCTTGTCACTGGCCGACCGGGTTCTTTGAGGTAAAGGTTTCTTATAGGGGTTAACATCTTGGTATGGACGTGATCCATTCTCTTTCTTCTTGTTATTGCGTTGAAATCGGACAGGGTCTGCAACAGAAAACATTAATAATATTACAAGTATCATCATTCTTCTTCTTCTTATTATTATTATTATTACTCTTTTACTTGTTTCAGTCATTTGACTGCAGCCATGCTGGAGCACCGCCTTTAGTCGAGCAAATCGACCCCCAGGACTTATTCTTCGGAAGCCTAGTACTTATTCTATTGGGTCTCTTTTTGCAAGAACATCTTTGATCAGAACTGGCCTGGGGCTAAACAAGAGCAACAAGGAAGGACACTTTAGATAATGTAGTCCTAGATACACTATGTCAGAATAAAAGACAGGATGGTCACAGCTGGAACATATTTCGTCATAAGTCTGTCTGGATCTGAACTGACCTGGGGCTAAACAAGAGCAACAAGGAAGGACACTTTAGATAATGTAGTCCTAGATACACTATGTCAGAATAAAAGACAGGATGGTCACAGCTGGAACATCTTTGATCATAGGTTTGTCTGGATCAGGACTGACCTGGGGTTAAACAACAACAAGGAAGGACACATTAGATAATGTAGTCCTAGATACACTATGACGGAATAAAAGACAGGATGGTCACAGTGGGAACATCTTTGATTGTAGGTCTGCTGGATCAGGACTGACCTGGGGTTAAACAACAACAACAAGGAAGGACACATTAGATAATGTAGTCCTAGATACACTATGCCGGAATAAAAGACAGGATGGTCACAGTGGGAACATCTTTGATTGTAGGTCTGTCTGGATCAGGACTGACCTGGGGTTAAACAACAACAACAAGGAAGGACACATTAGATAATGTAGTCCTAGATACACTATGCCGGAATAAAAGACAGGATGGTCACAGTGGAAACATCTTTGATTGTAGGTCTGCTGTATCAGGACTGACCTGGGGTTAAACAACCAGTAGTACCACCACAACTACTATCATTAATACTACCACCAAAGCCACAACAGTCATCTGACCGATTACTATCATTACCGCTGCCACCACCAACAGGAACACAAGTGACAGGGAGGGAGGGAGGATATGCATGAGAGAGAGACGTGTCTGTGGTGTATGCGTGCGAGTAGATGTTGACCGAACACTTTTTTTTTTTTCTCCGTGTTTTTCTCCTTGTTTTCTCCTTATTTCTTTCTGTTGAAGAGCATTGCTCGAAACGTTAAAGACTTTCCATATTCCCGAGCGTTAAACTAATACATCCTTTTGTTGTTTACACCACCTGTCCTCGTCTGTTGTTTTTTCGTAAATTTCCCCATATATATATATATATATATATATATATATATATATATATATATATATATATATATATATATATATGTGTGTACATACATATATATATATACATATATATACATATATATATATATATGTGTACATACATATATATATATACATATATATACATATATATATATATGTGTACATACATATATATATATACATATATATACATATATATATATATATGTACATACATATATATATATACATATAAATACATATATATATATATATATATATATACATATATATATATATATATATATATATACATATATATATATATATATATACATATATATATATATATATACATATATATATATATATATATATACATA
>NC_142957.1:11070242-11077742 GCF_046866305.1 Octopus bimaculoides | reverse complement strand
GTTGAGAAGACTACCATTGGTTTCATGCAGTAACTTCTCTTTTCTTTTTTTGTAATCTTTTTCATTTCTTTCGGTCATCTGATTGTGGTCATGCTGGGGCACCATGTCGAAGAGTTTTAATCAAACAAATCGACCCCAGGACCTATTTCTTTTTAAGCCTACTACTTACTCTATCAGCCTCTTTTGCCAAACCACTAAGTGACGCGGATGTAAACACACCAACACCGGTTGTCAGGCGGTGGTGAGGGAACAAACACAAACAGAAAAATACAAACACACACACAATTATATATATATATATATACGCAACGGGCTTCTTTCAGTTTCCGTCTACCTACCAAATTAACTCACAAGGCAGAAGGTGTCACGAAGTGGGACTGAACCTTAAACCATGTAGTTGGGAAGCAAGCTTCTTACTACAAAGCCTTGCCTGTATCCATGCATGCCACATTGAAGAATTGGTACCCCTCTCCATTTTAGATGGGAATACACAAGGTTACACGAGACTGAACAGGATATATATATATATATATATATAAATAAATACATATATATACATATATATATATATATATATATATATATATATATATATAGGTAGGTGGTAATCACGTGGAGATGCATTTGACTAAAACTGGAACAATGTTCTTAAATAGCACCCACCCTATATCCCCTTACAAGATGACCAACGCAACAACTAAAACGTAAGGCTCTATTTACCGATCACCACTATCACACCACCACATATACTACACCCAATAATTACTTCTCCTACATTTCGCACACCACAAACTTCGAATTTACCCTTCAACACTCTGAAGAGATCGGCCAAACTACTGGCTGCATCGAAACGTACGTAAGTGACTAAGACATAATATACAAAATGACTCATTACATAACCTAAACCTCCACACTGACTCATTTCACAAGCTCCACATAATAAAACAACGGCTATCTAGTCCAACGAAAATGCTTTTTCTTGTATTTGTTGCTCCATTCTCCAAGTAAATATATATATTATACGAGGTATAGTACTATACAGAATACCGAAAGGATCTTCACCTCTTACATCGCACCTTTCTTCCTACTTTAACGCCGATGTGGTATAATTTCCTGGGAGGGAAATAATTTTGCGGCTGAGGATAGCTTTATATTGTAAATTATACACATATAAAGCTTGAAACACGTGTACCGCGGAATCCTTTGTAGTTTTGTTGTTATTTTTTGGATTTACAATTTATATATATATATATATATATATACCACCATTTAACGTCCATCATCTATGCTGGCATGGTTGGATAGTTTGACCAGAGCTGGCAAGCGGCACCAGACTCCAGTCTGATTTACCATGGTTTCTATGGCTGGATGCCCTTCCTAACGCCAACCACTTCACAGAATGTACTGGGTGCTTTTACCTGGTGCTTTTATGTGGCACTGCATGGGCACTTTTACATGGCACCAGCCCGGGACTCTTGCAGGTCAATACTTAACCACCACTGGGGGAACCAATCTTAACACTTCTGTTGTGCAGTACGCGACTTCTTAAGTACAACAAGGCACCAGGCATCTCGGCCCTTTGTAATCTTGTCAGAAAGGTTCAGTATTCCAAGGCTGTCCTTCAGTACTTCGTCTGATGTCTTCCTGGGTCTCTCACTTCTATGTGTTCCATCTACTTTGAGAGATTAGCACTACTTTATGGAGCTGTCGGCACCCATCCGCATCACATGACCGAACCAGCAGTCTTCTCTCTCACACACTGCATCTAAGTCCTATATCATTATATTCCTATATTATATATAGATATTATCTGTGCATCTATATATAGATATACAAGGTGAGTCAAAAATCCTTCGTATATTTCTCTTATCTTTTCACCTATTCTAATCACTGGGTTGCGGTCATGCTTGAGCACAACCTTGAAAGGTTTTAGCAGAACAAATCAACCATGGTAATTTATTCTTTTGGATTTTTTCTGTTTGATGCACTTTTTGCAATTTTAAAATTAAGTAAAAATTTTCAAATATAGGTGCAGGAGTGGCTGTGTGGTATACATATATATTTATATATATAAAATTTATTATTATAGGCGCAGGAGTGGCTGTGTGGTAAGTAGCTTGCTTACCAACCACATGGTTCCGGGTTCATTCCCACTGCGTGGCACCTTGGGCAAGTGTCTTCTACTATAGCCTCGAGCCGACCAAAGCCTTGTGAGTGGATTTGGTAGACGGAAACTGAAAGAAGCCTGTCGTATATATGTATATATATGTATGTGTGTGTATATGTTTGTGTGTCTGTGTTTGTCCCCCCAACATCGCTTGACAACCGATGCTGGTGTGTTTACATCCCCGTAACTTAGCGGTTCAGCAAAAGTGACCGATAGAATAAGTACTAGGCTTACAAAGAATAAGTCCTGGGGTCGATTTGCTCGACTAAATGCAGTGCTCCAGCATGGCCTCAGTCAAATGACTGAAACAAGTAAAAGAGAGTAAAAGAAAGAGAAGAGAGATAGATAGATAGATAGATAGATAGATAGATAGATGGATGGATAGATAGATAGATAGATAGATGGATGGATGGATAGATAGATATACATACAGACACTACCAAAAAATATAGACACACTTCAAGAAAGGACAAATGTAAAAGTATTTTAATTCACTGTTATTGCAATTTGATAAAACATCGAAAGAGGTATTTATAGAGGTATTTATACAAGTTAAATATTTATACAGATTTTTCCATTCCTGATGCGCATATGCATTGTTTTGGCAGATTCTGTGTGTGTACAGAGAGAGAGAGGCAGAGGTAATTATGCAGATGAACAAATTAAATACAACAGCTTGGGGTTATAAAAAAAACATGTATATATGTATACAGAAAGAAAGCAAAGGTTGAAAACAATCAATATTTAAGTATATTAATAGATCCAACTTCCAGAGTACAAACAACAGAGAAAATTGAAGGAGAGGAAGCAAAGAATTATAAAGTCCATTACAGTCTGCATATTGTGATAAACTAGATCTACCAACACTATGTGAGATCTGACCTACCAGAAACAGCTGTTGGATCTAAAACACCTTACTTCCTCCACTGCCCTAAATAAAACTTCCAATACACTGCCTTCCGTATTAATAATTTAGAATATATATATATATATATATATATATATATATATATATATATATATATATATATATATATATCATGGCATATTCCTGTTAGCCATTAAAAATACGCAAATAACTTCGTACAGTATACTTTCGTTTTCTCTTCCATTCTATGAGTGTGTGTGTGTACAGAGAGAGGGGGGGATAGAATAGAAAACGATATATATATATATATATATATATATATATATATATATCGTCCTAAAAATGTTGTGACATTTTTAGGACAGTCAGTATTCACTTACCTTTCTGATAAGGACGTTTTTTCTAGAATATATATAAAGCTATACAGTTGAAAACTGAGGTTATAGTCCGTCTCCACCGTTTACATCAATGCTAAAGGATGTCTGACTCACTCTGTATACAGTTAATAGGGTGTGGGCATACACACAGCCTTGAACAAACATGTAACAAGGGACATTAGCAGGGTGCCAAATACCAATTCATTGCTTACAAATTGAACCCAGATCACTGTATTCACATTTCAAAATTGTTGTTGTTGTTGGCACTCCGTCGCTTACGACGACGAGGGTTCCAGTTGATCCAATCAACGGAACAGCCTGCTCGTGAAATTAACGTGCAATTGGCTGAGCACTCCACAGACACATGTACCCTTAATGTAGTTCTCGGGGGGATATTCAGCGTGACACAGAGTGTGACAAGGCTGACCCTTTGAAATACAGGCACAGAGTGAGAGAAAGTTGTGGTGAAAGAGTACAGCAGGGTTCGCCACCACCATCCCCTGCCGGAGCCTCGTGGAGCTTTTAGGTGTTTTCGCTCAATAAACACTCACAACGCCAGGTCTGGGAATCGAAACCGCGATCCTATGACTGCGAGTCTGCTACCCTAACCACTAGGACATTGCGCCTCCACACATTTCAAAATAACTAAGGTATAATAAACAGGATTCAATCAATGACTGGAGACATCAGCAAGTGATTGACCTATTCAGGTAAAAAAAGAAAATCTCATTAAGAACTTGTCTTATCAGTAGCTAGTTAATCAGAAAACAAACAAATAGACCCAGATGTTTAACTCAAATTTCAGTTTTATAAACAAGCACGTTTTTTTTTTGGTGGGAGGGGGGCAAACACATAGGATTGTCATTAACAGTTTCATCCTTGGTGCCTTTTCCTTTGACGGACAGCTGCTATATATATATATAGGTTGTTTATCTGTTAACTTGCCAGTGGTTTCGACTCAGTCAAGACCGACAGCTGCATGAATTTACACCATGTAACATAAGCTACATGGCCCCAGTGGTGATGACAATGTTAATTTGAGCCCCACAGTTTGACAGCTTCTACCGTTTGCTGCCATTGCTGACATAAATCTCATCCAATCTGCTGAACTGATTCACCCGAAGGAAATATTTTTCTGACGTCAGTCACAACAAAACATTGTTTTGTTAATAAATGAATATTTTGATATATACATACATATATATAGAGTGAGACAGACAGACAGAGGCACAGACATGTCTATGTTTAAGAAGCTTATACATACATGTGTGTGTGTACGAATGACACAACCTTGAACCCGTTTCATTCAAAAAACCGTTCTGACCATCTAATCTATTCTTTACATTTATTTTCCGTATTTTTTAACAACCACTCCCTAAAATATACACCACAAACCCTGCCTTGTTAACCTGTTTGTGATATATTAACATGCATAGGATAACATCGTCATCTTGCCACGCTTATCAGTGAAACATATGTCTTATAACACCGAACCGCTTTATGTGGCCAGAGGAGGTTTCTTCTGTACTGTGGGGTGCATTCGATTCCATTACATCGTTCCCCAGCCGTAAGGGGGCAATACAGAAGTAAACCGAAACGATCGCTGCCCTAAATAAAGCTTCCAATACACTGCCTTCCGTATTAATAATTTAGAATATATATATATATATATATATATATATATATATCATGGCATATTCCTGTTAGCCATTAAAAATACGCAAATAACTTCGTACAGTATACATTCGTTTTCTCTTCCATTCTCTGAGTGTGTGTGTGTACAGAGAGAGGTGGGTAGAATAGAAAACGATATATATATATAAACGATGTAGAATACATAAATAAATATAAACGATGTATGATCATATCTGTGTACGTGTTTATATATGTGCACATATTCGTTGAAACGCATGTAGTGTATACGTTTGAAGTGTTTTATACACACACACACACACACACGAGGGGATGATGCTGAAAAGTTCCTGGCTTAAGGTGATATTTATTCAACATATTCCTCTCTCAGATTCACACACTGCAACGGTCCTTCAGTTTTTCAAAGCCCTATAAAAAAAAACTCCGAAAGGCTGAACCTCTGACCGGGCCTTTCGCGACACCCTTAAAGCTAGGAGCTTTTCAGCACTTTCTCGTACACACACACACACATTTATATATCACATACAATTATAGTATTATATAATAAGACAATGGGAACAACGCTGGACGTACTTGTGTGTATATGTATGTATATATATATTGTTTGTTCATATAAGCAATTTACAATCACGCTGTACAATTAATTACCCAACCTTTCAGTACAGTACATGCTTAATTAGACTTCAAGGAAAATGAGATGACAGTGCCATTCGAAGTTACTGTCAGAACTACTCTTGAAAATACGATTCGTCAAAGAATTGTCTGTGCGTGTGTTGGCGTAACGCAGTAGTTCTCAACAAGTTCTTAACCCATGGGCCCTCGTAGCCATTCGATGTTTAAAAAGATCCCTATTATATTTTAATTAAACATTATTAGGGATCGTATTTAAGAAATATTGTTAGAACATTTTTGTATATTGTAGAAGTATAAACCGATTTTATTGCTCATAAATTTTTAACAAAATCTAGTAAGCGCCCCTTAAAAGGGTCGTATGAACCCTCAAGAATCATATGGGCCCCCGTTTGCGAAACACTAGTATACTGTATATGGGTGTATATCTAACGTGCATAGATATATACAAACACGTATGGGGGTGTGGATATGTGCGTGTGGGTGTGTAGAAATGTGCGTATATATATATATATATATATATATATATATATATATATATATATATATAAATGGGGAGCGCCGGTTTATGGGATTACCTTAGGTTTCCTGTGCATAAAGGGTTTTTGGGATCTGACGATACACCTCCAAGCTAAACCCTTGATGGATGGTAAACGGGAGGTGATCCCATAAACCGATCTTCCCCATTTTTAATATATACTGTTCTACATCTTAGAGTGAGCTCGCCTATATATATATATATATATATATATATATATATATATATATATATATATATATATATATATGGTATGTGCTTTAATGTCAGCATAACATAATTATTTTAATTGGCAACACGATGCCAGAGCAAGTCACGTACATACACACACATCATATACGTGAGTATGTATATATACATTATACACACGTGTGTTAATGGTGAATAAGTAATTATATAGAACATTAAATAACATTACTCGAGACGATCGCCATAAAATGTTTAAACGAGCGTTTATATATATATATATATATATATATATATATATATATATATATATACATATATATATATATATACACATATATATATATATATATATATACATATATATATTCGTTGAAACGCATGGAGTGTATACGTATATTCGTTCAAACGCGGGTATACACACAGCATTTGCTAGTTTAAACGCACATATATATATATATATTCTTATTCGTTAAAACGCGTGATCTCGAAGTATATTTGCTTAAACGTCTGTGTGTGTAAATTTAAACGCATATACACACACATCTATAGACATACATATGAATTTAAACGCGTATGTGTGTGTGTGTGTGTATATATATATATATATGTGTGTGTATATATATATATATATATATATATATATATATATATACACACCTTAAAACGCGTGAGAGACTGGAGGTCCAAGAGTTTGGTGCGTTAATACACACACGCGCACATATACATATATATATATATAGATATAAAGATATCGAAGTATGTCTACGTGTGTTAATTTAAACGCATATAGATAGACTGTGTGTGAATGGATGGAGATAGATAGATAGATAGATAGATTGTGCATATATACAGACACACACACACACAGTATGTATCAGGCTATCCCATATGTAGAAGAGAGAGAGAATGACATGGAGACCAGTTGGGTGTTGTCCTACTTGGACATTTAACTTTATCTAGAGAAAACTTGTGTAAACTTGACTATATATACACATACATGTCATTATATATACACACGCGCGCGCGCATAAATACAACTGGTTCTTAGCAGCATATTGATAAAAACATTGAGTCGTGC
>NC_142957.1:11068614-11069742 GCF_046866305.1 Octopus bimaculoides | reverse complement strand
GACAATCGAGTGTGGAGCAACCTTCTTGACCGCTATCATTCCCAGGTCGACTCTGACCCAGAGTAACAGCACTTGTCAGGGTCCAGCATCTGTTAGGGTCCCAGTTATGGGTTAACTAGCATGTCTACCACTCACTTTAAACCCTTTCTACGTCTGCTCCAAAAGTTGGCGATGACTTGTTCAGCAATTAACGGAAATATGAACCTGTTAAGGGTCACACTGTCCCAGAGGTGTGTATGCATGTAACCAGGGATCACATATGAACCTATATTTCCACTGAAACTCCGAACGCAAACGCTACACCTCAACAGCAAGTGACCACTATGGCTACAGTGTCCCTGCTATCTGATGTGCTTGCTCTCCCAGCGGGGCATTTCTCAAATTTGCAAGTAGGATCTTTGGGCCACAGGCAGAAGCATTACTTTGCCTGCTGGAACGCTAGGGCTGGCCGCCAGATTTGGTCAGTATTTGCGAGGGGGCCTGGTGAACTTGTTGGTCAGACCTAGCTCTATCCTGGGTGATTGCCGCAAGTACAAGTATGTAGGAATAGCAAGGCAGTTAAGTCTGGTTAGCAATCTTTTCATTTCAGATTCAATCTCACTGCACAGCACCTAACCTTCTTTTCCAACCTTGGGGCAACTGAGCCCTTCGGAGTGAAATCTGACCCAAATCTCCCTCAAATCACACCTTACTGTCTTAAGTATGTATATATGAATGAGCCAATGAGAGAGACCCCTACATGGTAACTTGAACTGTTAGAAATAACAGGGACATCTCCCTCAAATCACACCCTACTATATAATGTATGCATGTATGAGCCAATAAGAGAGACCTCTATATATAGTTATATCTAAAAGAAATAGCAGCCAAATCTTCCTCAAATCACGCCCCACTGTCTTATGTATGTATGTATCAGCCTATGAGAGAGACCTCTACATGGTAGCTAGACCAAGTAGGAATAGCAACCAAATCTCCCTCAAATCACACCCTACTCTCTTGTGTATATATATGTATGTATGTATGAGCCAACCAGGCAGACCTCTATATGGTAACTAGACCTGGTAGAAATAGTAGCCAAATTTCCCTCAAGTCACATCCTTCTGTCTTATGTATGTATGAGCCAAAGAG
>NC_142957.1:11061114-11063614 GCF_046866305.1 Octopus bimaculoides | reverse complement strand
GCGCAACGGGAGATGGTGGCCGGGGGGGGGGGCGGCGGGGGCCAAATGTGCTGGTGATGGCGGTGGTGGTTACTGCTGATTATGATGGCAGCGGCGGTGAGCACAGTCATGATGATGGTGGTGGTGGTGTTGCTGCTGATAATGAAAATTTTGATGGTGGCGTGAAGGCAATGATGATGATGATGATGATGATGATGATGATGATGATGGTGGTGCTGGCACTGATTGCAGGGGGGGGGGGGTGCCAGAGTCATTAGGATCAATACAATGCAGATAAATTGTGATCAGAAGCTACGGAGTGTGTGTGTGTGTGTGTGTGTGTGTGTGTGTGTGTGTGCATATAGGGGTTTCAGATTTCTCAGGAAATTAACCAGACGTTATAAGAAGGGGGCGAGGCGCAATGGCCCAGTGATTAGGGCAGCGGACTCGCGGTCATAGGATCGCGGTTTCGATTCCCAGACCGGGCGTTGTGAGGGTTTATTGAGCGAAAAACACCTAAAAGCTCCACGAGGCTCCAGGAAGGGGATGGTGGTGGCGAACCCTGCTGTACTCTTCCACCACAACTTTCTCTCACTCTTACTTCCTGTTTCTGTTGTGCCTGTAATTCAAAGGGTCAGCCTTGTCACTCTGTGTCACGCTGAATATCCCCCGAGAACTACGTTAAGGGTACACGTGTCTGTGGAGTGATCAGCCACTTGCAAGTTAATTTCACGAGCAGGCTGTTCCATTGATCGGATCAACTGGAACCCTCGACGTGGTAAGCGACGGAGTGCCAACAACAAATAAGAAGGGGTGGGCACTGAAGTCTTTGGTAAACCGATATGGGGCCATGAAGGGATCAACAGGAATTTTTGGCGAAACAATTAGAAATTATAAAAAAGAGTCAGAAGGCATTGGAGTTAACTGACCTGGGGTCACAGAGAGGTCACTAGGCTCTTTTGGGCAACTGAGCTGAGATCATAGAGGTTTCAGCAGTCTTTTTTGGCTAAATCCATTTTTGGGTTGCAAAGGAGTCAGCAGGCTTTTGAGGGCAAACTGACCAGAAGTCATGGAGGGATCACAGCAAGCTTCTTTGGGTATACTCGTTTGAAGTCATGAGGGGGGGGGGGGGGCTAGCAAGCATTTTTGGGTAAACTGATTTGGAGTCATGAAGAGGGCAGCAGGCATTTCGGAGTAAACTGACCTGGGCTCAAAGAAAGGTCACCAAGCTCTTTGGGGCAAACTGAGTCGAGATTACGGACAGTTTAGCAGGCTTTTTGGGTAAAAACTAATTTGAGGTCATGAAGAGGTCAGCAAGCTTTTTTGGTCAAACTGACCTGAGGTCATGAAGAGGTCAGCAAGCTTTTTTGGTCAAACTGACCTGAGGTCATGAAGAGGTCAGCAGGCTATTTTGGTCAAACTGACCTGAGGTCATGGAGGGATCATCAGGTTTTTGGGAATAAACTAATTTGAAGTCGTGAAGGAGTCAGCAAGCTTTTTGGTGGGTAAACTGACCTGAAGTCATGAGGGATCAGCAGGCTTTTTGGGGGTAAATTGATATGAGGTCATAGAAGGGTCAGCAAGCTTTTTCAGATAAACTGATTTGAAGTAATGAAGGGGGTAGCAGGCTTTTTTCTTTTGAGGGGTAAACTAACCTGAAGCCATGAAGGGATTAGCAGGGTTATTTTTGTAAATAGGATCTTTTTGGTAAACTAACTTGAGGTTATGAAAGGGTCAACAAGATATTTTTTGGTAAACTTACCTGAGGTCATGGATGGGTCACCAGGCTTTGTTTTTTGGTAAAATGACCAAAGTATACAAAAGAGCCACTGGGCATTGTAGAATACTGACCTATGGTCATTGAGAGGTAAGAAAAATGTTTCGGGTAAACTGACTTGGGGGTCATAGAGGAGTCCAATCTGATCTGGCAGTGGTTCTACAGCTGGATGCCTTTCCTAATGCCAACCACTCCTATAGTGTAGTGGGAGCTTTTTATGTGCCACCAGCACAGGAGCCAGTCAGGCGAACCTGGAATCGACCACATTCGGATGGTGCTTTTTACATGGCACTGGCACGAGAGCCAGTCAGGGGGAACTGGCATCGACCACGTTCGGATAGTGCTTTTTATGTGCCACCAGCACGGGAGCCAGTCAGGCAAACCTAGAATTGACCACATTCAGATGGTGCTTTTTACATGGCACTGGCATGAGAGCCAGTCAGGGGGAACTGGCATCGACCACGTTCGGATAGTGCTTTTTATGTGCCACCAGCACGGGAGCCAGTCAGGCGAACCTGGAATTGACCACATTCGGATGGTGCTTTTTACATGGCACTGGCACGAGAGCCAGTCAGGGGGAACTGGCATCGACCACGTTCGCATAGTGCTTTTTATGTGCCACCAGCATGGGAGCCAGTCAGGCGGACCTGGTATCAACCACGTTCGGATGGTGCTTTTTACGTGCCACCGGCATGGGAGCCCGTCAGGGGGAACTGGCATTGACCATGTTTGGATGATGCATTT
>NC_142957.1:11031114-11058614 GCF_046866305.1 Octopus bimaculoides | reverse complement strand
ATCAGGACATGCATGCACAAGTCCACCTACACAAGCACATGCAGGAGTGTACATGTGTGTCTAGACGTGAGTGTGTGTTTGTGTGTGTGTGTGTGTGTGTGTGGCTTTTTACCAAAATTGAAACGGAGAGTTTGGTCTTGTGACTCGAGCTTGGTCACACTGTGGTCCCGCCTGAAGAGTGCGAAAGCATCAAACTCGAACCACAAGATGAACTCTGTCTCAGTTTCAATATAAAGGCGTAGCCCCTACAACACTTATTGAGCACTCCATCCTGATTCATTCAACAACAAGGAACTTGCATGTATGTATGCGTATATATATATATATATATATATATACATACAATATGTACATATATATATAATGCATATATATATATATATATATATATATATATATACATATGTGGTAAATATATACATATATATATATATACATACACACAATATATATGGTAGATATATACATATATATATGTATATATATATATATTATATGATACATATATACATACAATATATATATATAATATATGATACATATATACTCAATATATATATATATATATATATATATATATATATATATGATACATATATACACACAATATATATATATATATAGATGATATATACCAAACTATAATCCTATATTGTTATGAAGGATTTGGGGAAAGGGGCAGCACTTGTATTACATAAAGAAATTGGAAAGAAAGAGAGAGAGAGAGAGAGAGAGAGAGAGAGAGAGGAGGAGTAGTGGCCTTACACGGATTGCCATGGTTTTTTTCCAGTCAACAAAACATATATTTACAAAAAAAAAAAATTTTTTTTTTAAACTAACAACACCAAAAAAAAAAAATAACATCATATGTAACAAGAACAACAAGAAGAGAGAGACAAGCCATGCAACAAAATAGAAATAAAATTAAAAAAAAAAAAACAGGCTGTGGTGGCAGTGGTGGTTGGTGGTGGTGGCGCTTCAGCATGGTCGTGAGGGCTATAATAATGTAACAGAACATAGCAACAGAAAGAGAGAGAAAGAGAGAGAGAGAGGTGGGGTGGGGGTAGTAGTCGATGTGGTAATAATAACTGCACAGCGAGTTGATAAACACCTGCAGCTGAATGCACAATTGGATGCAAGCATGCATAAAAGAGTAAACCAACAAACAAATATATACACACACACACACATACATACATGTATGTATGGCATACAACTAAATATATATAGACATGTATATACATATATATATACACACACACACACATATATACACATGCAGAGATATAGATGTAGATTATATATATGTAATATACATGTACATATATACACACATTATTATATGTGTGTATATATATATATATATATATATATATATATATATATATATATATATGTATGTATACATATATATATATATATATATATATATATATATATATATATATATGTATGTATACATACATATATATATATACATGCAGAGATATAGATTATATGTATGTAATATACATGTACATATATACACACATTATCATATATATTATATATATATATATATATATATATATATATATATATATACAGACATATATATATATATATATATATATATATACATACATTATATACAAACACATTATATACATGTACATATACACACATTATAAGCATGTACATATACACACATTTTATATACATATACCTACACACAGAGGTACATACAGCTACAACTGTATAGAAATTAGCTGTGAATATGGGAATAACAAGTACCGGAGAAAATCATAGCTGGCCTGCCCCTTGGCAAGGCCTGCCCCTTGGCAAGGCCTGCCCCTTGGTAAGCACCTGAGCCAGTGCTGCGCTGAAATGATGGAATGCAGCATGGTGGGTGGATGTTAACCATTTTGGTAAACGGGCTTACTGACAGCAAATATCACTACGTACTGTCAATGAACTGGTTCAGTCAGTGAATTACTGCTATAGGCGCAGGAGTGGCTGTGTGGTAAGTAGCTTGCTTACCAACCACATGGTTCCGGGTTCATTCCCACTGCGTGGCACCTTGGGCAAGTGTCTTCTACTATAGCCTCGGGCTGACCAAAGCCTTGTGAGTGGATTTGGTAGGTGGAAACTGAAAGAAGCCTGTTGTATATATAGGCGCAGGAGTGGCTGTGTGGTAAGTAGCTTGCTTACCAACCACATGGTTCCTGGTTCATTCCCACTGCGTGGCACCTTGGGCAAGTGTCTTCTACTATAGCCTCGGGCTGACCAAGGCCTTGTGAATGGATTTGGGAGATGGAAACTGAAAGAAACCCATCGTATATATGTATATATATATATGTATGTGTATTTGTGTGTATATGTTTGTGTCTCTGTGTTTGTCCCCCCAACATCGATTGACAACCGATGCTGCTATAGCACCGGTTATAAAAGGTTCCAAACCATCACTGTTTGGGAAGTTGCTTTTGTACCTGTATGTATATGTGTGTGTATGTATGTATATATATATATATATATATTATATAAGGCCGGAAAATGCAAAATAAATTCAAGGCAAATCACAAGAAAACAGGCATATGAATTAACCCTGAAATATTGAATGCAGGGTAAGTCACCGTTAATTCATGTGCCTGTTTTCTTGTGATATACCATGGATTTATTTTGCATTGTTCTGGCCTTACCCACAAATTTAATATAATATATTCTACACAATGCTTCATACTAACTACATATATATATATATATATATATATATATATATATATATATATATATAATTTTTATGCATCGATATGTGTATTCGTACATATGAATCTCTGTGTGCATGCATATATCTACATATATATATCTCAAATAAAACATAAGGAGACTAGAGGTTGTCTACAACAGCAAGACCTGTATTAATTTGTATGTATGTGTATATATATCTATGCATGTATGTGTGTGTATATATCTATATCTATATATCTATATATATATATATATATATATATATATATATATATAGATATATATGCTAAGACATAGGGAAGTTCAGAGAGAATAAAAATAATTAAACAAAATAAATATATTTTGAAAAACAACAACAACAAACAAAGATTGTTTTTGTGTCTGGTAGTAAATGTAAGGAAACAGAGAGAGAGAGAAAGGGTCGGGAGATGAAAATCCTAAGAGGTGCCTACTTACCACCTCTGCCAACTTCTCTTGCACTTGTTTCATTTCCTTGGTTTGGTAGTAGAGGGCTTCCTCCAACTGGGCCACTTTGGCTGTCTTCTCAGCTAATTCTACACTTACTTGGCTTGTCTGGAAGGAATGGACAGAGCGAGAGAGAATGAGTGAAAAAAGCATGGATAGGATGGTTGGCAGTGTTGGTCACATTGGAAGACAAACTGACAGACAGATCCTAACCCTTTTGTAACCATATTTCTGATTCGTTTCAAAAAATTTTGAAAATAATGAAGAATTTAGTAAAATAACTTTGTCTGGCTGTATGGTAAGTAGCTTGCTTACCAACCACATGGTTCCGGGTTCAGTCCCACTGCGTGGCATCTTGGGCAAATGTCTTCTACTATAGCCTCGGGCCGACCAAAGCCTTGTGAGTGGATTTGGTAGACGGAAACTGAAAGAAGCCCGTCGTATATATGTATATATATGTATATGTGTGTCTGTGTTTGTCCCCCTATCATTGCTTGACAAACGATGCTGGTGTGTTTATGTCCCTGTCACTTAGCGGTTTGGCAAAAGAGACCGATAGAATAAGTACTAGGCTTACAAAGAATAAGTCCCAGGGTCGATTTTCTCGACTAAAGGCGGTGCTCCAGCACGGCCGCAGTCAAATGACTGAAACAAGTAAAAGAATAAAAGAGTAAAGAGTATATATATATATATATATATATATATATATATATATATATATAAATTATTATTTATATAGATAGGGTCATAAATTGAATATTAATTCAATTTAAAACCAAGTGGCCTAGCAAATAAAAAAATCTGAAAATTAAAAAAAAATTGTATTACACGTGTATAAGGGATGACCACTAGGTGGACATCCAATATGCTAGAAAGGGGTCATCAACGACCCAACCACAAAGAAAAATAATGTTCTCGAGAAAAATTTTGCAAAACACCAGAACAGGACAAAATGAGAAATATACAGAATAAAGAATTAGCTATGTACTGCAGTTTCGAACATTAACGTTTTACTTACGTAACAACATTCGTGTTCTCGTTGGCATAGACGTTCTACAATCAATATAATTTGCAGAACTATACCCGAATTGTCTTCATGAAATAAGACTTGCATACAGTTCTACCGATTACATTGGGGCTATTTTTCAAAATGCCTCAGCTCCGTGTAGAGACAAACAGAGGTAGGTAAAGAATGATATATAGATAGACACACTGTTAGACAGACAGACACACTGTTAAACAGACAGACACACTGTTAGACAGACAGACAGACACACACAAACAGATAAGACGTCAGAAAGTTAAAGATGGGAAGAGAAAGATATACAGGCAGACAAAGAGATGCACCGTTAGACAGACAGAATTACAATTAGATAGGGTAAGACATATAGAGATACAGTGACGAATAGAAAAACATCACATCACGCATCAAAAGTACATCCTATCTACAACATCACTACCCACCTCATCATACAGCTCATCGTGGCACCCTAGGATTATAACATAACATGGTATAGCACAACAATACCACTACGCTACATCACAAACACCTCATCTCTATCCGACAGAACAAAACATTATGAAAACCACAACACCACATTATCATTATCATTATCATTATTATTATTATTAAGATGGTGAGCTGGCATAAATGCTTGCACATTAGATGAAATGCTTAGCGATATTTCGCCTGTCGCTATGTTCTGAGTTCAAATTCTGCCGAGGTCGACTTTGCCTTTCATCCTTTCAGGGTTGATGAATTAAGTACCAATGATACACTGGTGTTGATATAACTGATTGGTCCCACTCCCCCAAATTTCAGGCCTTGTGCCTGTTGTAGAAAGGATTATTATTATTATTATTATTATTAAGGCAGCGAGCTGGCAGAAACGTTAGGACGCCGGGCGAAATGCTTAGCGGTATTTCGTCTGTCTGTACGTTCTGAGTTCAAATTCTGCTGAGGTCGACTTTGGCTTTCATCCTTTCAGGGTCGATGAATTAAGTACCAATGATGCACTGGTGTTGATATAACTGATTGGTCCCACTCCCCCAAATTTCAGGCCTTGTGCCTGTTTTAGAAAGGATTATTATTACTATTATTATTATTAAGGCAGCGAGCTGGCAGAAACGTTAGGACGCCGGGCGAAATGCTTAGCGGTATTTCGTCTGTCTGTACGTTCTGAGTTCAAATTCTGCTGAGGTCGACTTTGGCTTTCATCCTTTCGGGGTCGATTAAATAAGTACCAGTTATGCACTGGGGTCGATGTAATCGACTTAATCCCTTATGACTGTCCTTGTTTGCCCCCTCTATGTTTAGCCCCTTGTTGGCAATACAGAAATAAGTCATCATTAGCATGCCAACCGAAATACTTAACAGTATTTCGTCTGCTGCTATGTTCTGAGTTCAAATTCCACCAGGGTCGACTTTGCCTTTCATCCTTTCAGGGTCGATAAACTGAGTATCAGTGGAACACTGGGGTTGATGTAATCAACCGGTCCCCCTCCCCCAAATTTCAGGCCTTGTGCCTGTGGTAGAAAGGATTATTATTATTATTATTATTATTATTATTCAGGTGGCTAGATGGCAGGATAAAATGTTTAGTGATATTTCATCTGCCCTTGCATTCGGAGTTCTAATTCTGCTGAGAATGATTTTGCCTTTCCTTTTTTTCTGGGTCAACAAAATTAGTTGCAGCCAATTGCTGGAGGTCGATGTAAATCAACACCTCCAACAAAAGACAAAAATTTGCTGGTCTTGTGCCAAAATTCGGAACCATTTTTAGTTATAATTTGGAAGTTGCCAGCCTCAACTATCTAGGCTCTAGGACTTTACATTTCAATCAGTTTATTTGCCCAGCCATCTTCAGGTGTCCACAATTCCTGCCCTATACATATATGAGGAGCTTACTTTCCAAACTGGTATAGGTACATATTTGGTCGATTTCTGTTAAGTCAGGGAGCTGCACCAGGTTCCTATCTGATTATATATATATATATATATATATATATATATATATATATGTGTGTGTGTGTGTGTGTGTGTATACACACACACCAAACATTAGAGATATACATACACACACACCCAGCTGGTACATGCACACACTCCAACTATCATGCACACACAGCAAGTAATATATGCACACACACTGACATATACACAGTGACACATTGAGTAGCGCATGCATGCATGCACACACAAAGACACACACTGACAAACACACACACACACACACACACAATAGCTTAATTATTAATATGCATAAACAAAACCACTAGACATAAATAAACAAGAAAATACAAAAAGCAACATGTCCCCCACCACCCACACGTATGTAGGAAGGGGAGCGTGTTAAGGCGAGGTTTTAGTGACTAAGCGATGTCCAGTTAGCGGACAATTAGTTGACGACCAACAGCTGAGATACACTGACACCGTCGGAAGAAAGACGATCACCGTTAGTCAATGACCAAATCCGTCGCCTTATTAGTTTCAACAAAGATAAGTACAGGTGAGAAAGCACCAACATCACCGAAACACCGACAAGAATCAAGAAAACAGGCTCCAAAACATACCTTTATTTACACACCTATTATTATTACTGAGTGAGAGAGCAATGCATGCCCTCAAAGTGACACTGGGGTATAAATATACAAAGCCCAGTATACCCATCATGACTACCCGTCTGATAAGGGTACACCAGGCACATACATTACAACCATGTGCACGACATGGTGATCTTATATCAAGATAGACAGCGTATGACCTTGCAAGAGGGGCCCAGTTAGAATTTTCTTCAGGTCAAGTAGCCCATCCTGCTCAAAAGGTCACTGAATGAAGGTTGTTTAAAAATGATGAACGAAACACCCATGTTTCCAGAAATGAATTATTCAAACCCCAAAGAATTCCTCTCAACACATGGCTATGATGCTCCCCGACTACTTCTGCTCATGATCAGAGATGCACATATCGTCAGCCACCAAGGGACATGCTCAACTGGTTGTGGTCAAACAACTGACAAGCAAACCTGTGGTATTAAGCAGAATATTTGCTGTAGCCCATCTTTTAAGACAAAACACGTACATGATAACACTTCCAATCACTTAAAACCAGAAGCCATGGTACTGCATCATCATTACCATTATCATTATTATTATTATTATTATTATTATTATTATTATTATTATTATTATTATCATTATCATTATTATCATTATCATTATTATTATTATTATTATTATTATCATTATCATTATCATTATCATTATCATTATTATTATTATTATTATTATTATTATTTTTCTTTTAAGGTGGCAAGCTGACAGAATTGTTTGGCACGCTGGGCAGGATGCTTAGCAGCCATTTCGTCTGTCTTTATGTTCTGAGTTCAAATTCTGCTGAAGACGACTTTGCCCTTCATCCTTTTGGAGTTGATAAAAAAAATAAGTACCAGTTGAGCGCTGGGGGTTGACGTCATCGACTTACCCCCTCCCCCAAACCTGCAGGCCTTGTGCCAAAACTCGAAACTCATTATTATTATTATTATTATTAATATCATCATCATTGCGTTTGATAGTAGTTCCACCACCAAAGACACACCCTTAATTAATCACCCATTATTATTATTATCATCATTATTATTATTATTATTATTATTATTATTATTATTATTATTATTATTATTATTAGTATTATTATTACTACTACTATTGCTACACTGTGTAACGTGATTTTTGTCCTTGGATAGCAACTGTTGTTTTCTATTTGCTGACCCCATAGAAAGTATGAAAAAATGGCTAATATTTCTTTCAAATTTTTTTTTGCTTTTGTTACGTTTATTCAAACCCTAAAAAAAATCCCTCTCAACCTCTGGCTATGAGGCTCACCCCCCCCCCCCCCCCGACTACTCAGCTCATCATCATCAGAAGATGCACATTGAGAGCCTCTAAGAAACATGCTCCAAGTGGTTACGGTCAAGCAACTGATAAGCAAGTCTGTGCTATTATTGAGCAGAATATTTGCTATAACGATATTTCTGCTTCAGCAACTCAAGCAGTGGATCTGTCTAAAGTGTAATGGAAAATAGGTCGGTTTCAAAAACCTTGACGTTCAGGTGATCAAAGCAAAGTTCGAAGGGAATAGCAGTCATTTCTTTTGATTTTTAGATTGAAGCAAATTGGAAATAACCCTTACTGATCAAAGATCCCCAAAAAAAAAAAAAAAATTTGTTACACAGCGTTGTTGTTGTTGTTATTATTATTATTATTATTATTATTATTTATTATCATGACTTACAATACCTCGACCACACTTACCGTTTCTGGTGCTGCAGGGGTTAGAGGTGATGTCTGAAAGGGATCAAAAACAGTTGAAGAGATTAAACGACCCCTCTTTATCTTCCTAAACGTTTGCTCTCTTTCCTGGTTCCAGTAATTAGCAAGTTCTTTGATGAGGAACAAGTGGAAAATTACCCAGAGGAGAGCACTGGTACCAGTAGTATGTAGGGAGCCCTTCAACAGTCACAATTTATTCTGGGTTTCTACACATGGTAAGACCCATTCCAAGGGACAGGTCAGTTTTTTTTTGTTTTTTTTTTTGTTTAGCAGGGATTGTGGAAGGGAGCCCTTATTTTTTTTTATACTTGAGTAAAAAAAAAAATCAGAGGTAGACATGGTTGAGTGGTTAAAGAGTTAGCCTCCCAACCACAAGGTTTCAGTTTCCATCCCACTGCGTGGTACTTTGACTCACAAGGCTTTGGTTGGCTCAAGACTATAAGAAAAGACAGTTGCCTATGGTATCACACAGTGGGACTGAACCCAAAGCCATACGGCTGAGAAGCAAGCTCCCTAACCATACAACTATGTCTCTTCTCCCGTCCTCTCTCTTGCTGGGTAACCATGGACTTCCTCTGTAGCAAGACATCTATTTCTGTCACACTCTAGCCATTCATCCCCTGACACAAGTTCCCCTCCTCAAATGCCCCTGCCCCTCTCAAAATTCCTTGTCTTGCAAAGTTGCTTGGTGACCCTGCCAGTGCTGGTGCCACATGAAAAAGCACCCACTACGCTCTGCAAAGCGGTTGGCATTTGGAAGGGCATCCAGCTGTGCACATCATGCCAAAACTAACTAACTTTGTCTGTGCTGGTGCCATGTAAAAAGCACCGAGTCCACTCTGCGGAGTGGTGGTTGATGTTAGGAAGGGCATCCAGCTGTGAAGACCTAGCCAAAACAGATACAGTAGCCTGGGGTAGTCTCCCACCTGGCTGGCTCCTGTCAACCATCCTAGCCATGCATGCATGAAAGATGGATGTTGATGATGAAGGCACATGGCTCAGTGGTTAGAACATTGGGTTCTCAATCACGAGGTTGTGAGTTCGATTCCCAGACAGGTCTGCGTGTTCTGTTCTTGAGCAAGACACTTTATTTCACGTTGCTCCAGTTTACTCAGCTGTAGAAATGAGCTGCTATCTCACTGGTGCAAAGCTGTATCGGCCCCTTTACCTTTCCCTTGGATAACACTGGTGGCGTGGAGAGGGGGAGGCTGGTATGCATGGGCGACTGCTGGTCTTCCATAAACAACCTTGCCTGGACTTGTACCTTGGAGGGTAACTTTCTAGGTGCAATCCCATGGTCAGTCACGACCAAAGGGGGTCTGAGTGATACACACACACAAACATACACACACGACTCTTTCACTTTTTGCCTACCAATTTCACTCACAAGCTTCGGTGAGCCCAAAACTATAGCAGGAAACTACTACAACCCTGGGTCACACAGAGGAGCTGAACTCAGAACCATGAGGTGCGGAAGCAAGCTTTTTACAACACAACCACACAACCAGCCGATTAAAGTTGGTCCAGGATCCTGCAATTTGTTAGATTTTTACTAATAATCATTTTAATTCTTTGTAAATTGTAAGGGTGTTTCTACAATTAACGAGGCCTTGTTATATTAGGGTGAACCTCAGGATGGGGCAGGGTCTGTCTACATTAACAATCTCTGTTAAATGAAATAAGTTCAACAAGGAATCAAAAAAAAACAAAAAAAAACATAGGCAGTAAGTGGGAGCATAGCATAACTTGAAGTTAGGGGATGTATTGGTATGCAGGTAAAGGTGGTGCGAGTGCAGGTAGGGTGCACAGTTTATTGTTATTAACAACAGTAAACAGTTAGTATAACTTGTTGATGAATTTATGAACTTTCGAGAGAACGCAAAATAATTTTTGGGGGATAATGGATCTCGAAGCAAAATGGATTTTTGACCCCAATATCTACATACTATTTATAGCTTTATGTGCTTCAAGATCCATTATTCCACCCTCTACCCTGCCACAAAAAAGAATGAGTTTAAGAATGAGTTTGTTCAAAAGGATTATGTGGTAGGGGTAAATGGAACATCCAACGTCTGTGCATGTGTGTATATATGTGTGCGTGTGGATATGTGTGCATATGGATGTGTGTGCGTAGATTTGTGTGTGTGTGTGTGTGTGTGTGTGTGGATGTGGATGTGTGTGTGTGCTTGTGACGTGTGTGTGGATATGTACAGTGTGCATGTGAATATATATACATATATGTATGCGTGTGTATGGATGTGTATGTGTATGAATGTGTGTGTGTGTATGTGTGTGTATGTATGTATGTGTGTGTATGTGTGTGTGTGAACACTGTTTACTTAGTGAGTTGTGAAATTTATGTATTTGTTATCACATGTATGCTGTAGCCCGTGATTTTTGTCATGGATAAGAAGCTGGTACAAAGATCCATCATGAAATTATGTGTATACATACACACACACACACACATTTAACAGACAGAAATATTAATTTTGCCATTTTTTATTATATCATCTTAATTTCTTAACTTATTAAGTGCTTATGCTAATTGGTGCAAATCATACCACACACACACACACACACACACACGTATATAGACACATATATGTTTAACAAATACATTTAATAGATTGCTTTTCATACACACAAATATATATATATATAAACAGACACATTTAAGAGACTGATGCACACACATATATAGACATATTTAACAGACACACACATCATCATCATCATCGTTTAACGTCCGCTTTCCATGCTAGCATGGGTTGGACGATTTGACTGAGGACTGGTGAAACCGGATGGCAACACCAGGCTCCAGTCTGATTTGGCAGAGTTTCTACAGCTGGATGCCCTTCCTAACGCCAACCACTCAGAGAGTGTAGTGGGTGCTTTTACGTGTCACCGGCATGAAGGCCAGTCAGGCGGCACTGGCAACATATCATCATCATCATCATCGTTTAACGTCCGCTTTCCATGCTAGCATGGGTTGGACGATTTGACTGAGGACTGGTGAAACCGGATGGCAACACCAGGCTCCAGTCTGATTTGGCAGAGTTTCTACAGCTGGATGCCCTTCCTAACGCCAACCATACATATACACATACATATATATATAGAGAGACCAACAAGACACACACCCATTTATATTGGACTCACCTTTGCCCCCTCTTCCAGTTTAGTGGCTTCATATGATGTAATTTTGTTCTCTGCTTGGGTCAACTTGTGGGTCAGTTCATCTATCTGGTCAAGGTACATGGTCTGTGTGTCCTCAGAAACTTTAAGCTGACTCTCATAGTCCTCCACCTTCCCCTGGACAAAACGAGAAATAAAGACATGGTTATTAGGGTCAACTGGACATTCACACACACACACACACACACACACACTGCTGGACTTTACATGCAGCTGGACAAGAGATTATAGTGTTGCCCTGTAGAACTAGACAATAAAGGGACCACACTGAATTCTTGTCTATCGGTCAAACAGCTGGACAAGAGAGAGGAAATCAACTAGCACAAAGCCACTACCACCACTCTCACTACTACTCACTTCTCCTCCTTCTAGCCGAAGGGGTTTTTCTCTTGCAAAATATTTGGTGACCCTGAGTGCCGGTGCCATATGTAAAAGCACACACTACACTCTGCAAAGTGGTTGGCATTGGGAAGGGCATCCAGCTGTAAAGACCATGCCAAAACAGACCACAGAACCTGGTGTAGCTCCTCGCCTAGCCAGTTCCTGTCAAGCCGTCCAACCCATGTCAGCATGGAAAACGGATGTTAAAGGATGATGGTGATGAGTGTCTGTCCCTCATTAATGTACATCTGGACAATACAGAAGACATTGCCTCCCTCTCATACACAGCTGGACATTAGAGGAAGCAGCGACAATCCCTCTATTGTCCGATTTTGATCTATATCATCTCATATCCAACCATCTTGAAAAGACTTGAAGCATAAGATAATGTAGTCCTAGATACACTGTGTCTGAATAAAAGACAGGATGGTCAGAGCTGGAACATCTTTGATCATAGGTCTGCTGGATCAGGACTGACCTAGGGCTAAACAACAACTACAAAGAAGGACACATTAGATAATGTAGTCCTAGATAGACTATGCCTGAATAAAAGACAGGATGGTCACAGTTGGAACATCTTTGATCATAGGTCTGCTGGATCAGGACTGACCTAGGGCTAAACAACAACTACAAGGAAGGACACATTAGATAATGTAGTCCTAGATAGACTATGCCTGAATAAAAGACAGGATGGTCACAGTTGGAACATCTTTGATCATAGGTCTGCTGGATCAGGACTGACCTAGGGCTAAACAACAACTACAAGGAAGGACACATTAGATAATGTAGTCCTAGATAGACTATGCCTGAATAAAAGACAGGATGGTCACAGTTGGAACATCTTTGATCATACACCTACTGGATCAGGACTGACCTAGGGTTAAACAACATCAACAAAGAAGCACACATTAGATAATGTAGTCCCAGATACACTGTGTCTGAATAAAAGACAGGATGGTCAGAGCTGGAACATCTTTGATCATAGGTCTGTCTGGATCAGGATTGACATGGGGCTAAACAAGACGCCGCCGCCAACCATTACCACCACCACCACCACAACAACAACAACAACAACATGACAACACCAGTGCCACCAACTTACTCTGGCTTCAGTCAATTCTTTCTCTATAGTTTGGGATTTTTCTAGCATTTGCTTATTTTTGGCTTCCATTTCCTGCAGCTTGGCCTCTTCTTCTTCAGTTTTGGTCTGAAAATATCACGGAATAAAAAAACAACATTCGGTGACTGAGTTTATAAATAATTGAAAAGCGGGTGTCATACCCAGACTGATAGGTTTGATGTATTTCATTTAATTAATATTATTTTATGTGTCTAATTTGCTTAGCTGCATAACTGCCTCTATACCCCCTCAGCTTGATCTCTTTTGTAGGAATATTCACTCGTAAATATCATCACACACAACACAGACAAAAATTTCTCCTTAAGAAAATACATATTCAAATTCGTAAACCATAATATCATGAATAGCGAAAGTGAAACCGGTCGATATATTGAAAATTATATTAAAACTATGTATGTAAAGTGTGTGTATTTTCACGCTAGCTACTTGATAAATTCTTGTAAAAGAATTCGTCCTATTATTGAAATTTATATATATATATATATATATATACATACATACACACAACCACACATATACAGAAAGAAAAAGAGAGAGAATGGAGAGGGAGAGAGATTGAGACAGACAGACCGAATGACAGATAGTTAAAGAGAGAAACAGAAAGAAAGAAATAGCTAAAAAAGAAAAAAGAGACAGTGTGAGAGAGAGAGAACAACAGAGAGAAAGAAAGACACACAGACAGACCAACAAATCCCAACCCTCCTGTTTCCCACCCCTCCTCTACTCACCTCCAGGTCGTCCTTCCCCACGACTTCCTCCTCAATTTGAAACTGAAGGTCTTCTGTTTTCCTGCAACAACAAATTACAAACAGAATTATCGGCGTGGCAAGGCATTATTGCCTTCACATCCCCCCACTTTTATTTCAAACATTAGCAGACAACAGCCTCTATTGTTGCTGATGTTTAGTAGACCTATGACGTGACTGAGTCCAGCCATAACCATCCCATCTGGGACCACAGTGTTTGATGTGTCCCTCTTGTTTCAAGACAGTTGGAGTGTCATTCAAAGGAGACTTAGCTGCTGTTTTTAGCAGGTTAAGTGCTCCTGTAGTGGGTTTCTCAATGGGGAGAGAGAAACACAAAGTTTTATATAGATGTGTTGGCACATTGAGGCACATTTGGGTTGATACAGTTGGTAAGGGAGTGCCGCTGTGATGCATGCCACTCCAAGAGTGCCACAATGAAAGGTGTTACCACCAGAGTGCTACCCTGGTGTGCCACCACTAGAGTGCCAACAGCGATGTGTGCCACTGTGGTGTGTTCCACCACCAGAGCGTTACTATAGTGTATGCCACCACAGAGCGCCAACTGTGGTGTGTGCCACTACTAGAGTGCCACTGCAGTGTGTGCCACCACTAGAGCGTTACTATGGTGCATGCCACCACAGAGCGCCAACTGTGGTGTGTGCCACCACTAGAGCGTTACTATGGTGCATGCCACCACAGAGTGCCAACTGTGGTGTGTGCCACTACTAGAGTGCCACTGCAGTGTGTGCCACCACTAGAGCGTTACTATGGTGCATGTCACCACAGAGTGCCAACTGTGGTGTGTGCCACTACTAGAGTGCGACTGCAGTGTGTGCCACCACTAGAGCGTTACTATGGTGCATGTCACCACAGAGTGCCAACTGTGGTGTGTGCCACTACTAGAGTGCCACTGCAGTTTGTGCCACCACTAGAGTACCACTGTGATGCATTCCACCAGTGGAGTGTCAATGTGGTGTGTATGCTACTCGTCAAGCACCCCTATAGTATGTCCAACCACTGGGGTGTTGAAGTGTGAGGGTCACAAGTGGAGTGCCACTTGCTAACGACACATTACATAATGTACTCCAAGATAAACTACATCTAAAACAACAACAAAAACATTTATTGGGTGGTCACAGTTGGAACATCTCTGAACATAATTCTACCTGCTCAAGAGGTTGACCAGGCGCTAAACAATGACAACAAGGTACAGAGAAGATGACGGATCAAATCCAAAGTCAAAACACATTACCTCCGTAGATCCTCCAGCTCGTTCTCCAAGTCATGGTTCTTACGCTCAAACTGTTGGGCAATGTTCTTCCACTTGACCAGGGCATCATCGGCCGAGTCCTTGAACCTGTCGTGCTCTGACCGCATCACAGCCAAATCTCCCTCCGCCTGGAATGAGGTCGCAGAAGAAAAAAAAACGCATGTAGAATGGAGAGAAGAAAACATGAGGATTTGTAAAACGGTTAAAACATTCTCTTCAACCAGTCAGTTAACTGACCCTGTTGGATGGCATAAGCCACAACCCTAACCTTCACCAACGCATATTCAGGCAAAGAAGTTTTCAGTGCGTTAATCCTTTAGCATTCAGATTACTGAAAAGGTGCCTGTGTGGTGCCATGTAGAAGTGCCTGTGTTACACCATGTAAAAGAATGTGGTGCCACATACAGATTACTGAAAAAGTGTCTGTGAGGTGCCATGTAAAAAGCACCCGTATGGTGCCACATAAAAATGCCTGTGTGGTGCCATGTAAAAACAACCATGCAGTTCCACGTGGAAGTGCCTGTGTGACACCACGTAAAAGCACGTATGTGGTGCCACATACAAGCATCTGTGCAGTGCCACATACAAGCACCCATGTGGTGCCACATACAAGTATCCATGTGGTGCCACATCCAAGTGAGCCATGTGGTAGCATGTAAAAGCATCCATGCAATGCCATGTAAAGGTGCCTGTGACATGCCACATCATAGTGTCCATGTGGCGCTATGTCAAAGCACCCGTGCGGCGTCATGTAAAAGTGCCTGTGATGTGCCAAATAAAAGCACCCATGCAGTGCTACTTAAAAGCGCCTGTGCAGTGCCACATAAACGTGCCTATGTGGTGCCATGTAAAAGCACCCAACACATACTGCGCAGTGGTTGACGTTAGGAAGGGCATCCAGCTGTAGAAACCCTGCCAAATCAGACTGAAGTCTGGTGCAGCACCCCAGCTTACCAGCTGTGGTCAAACCGTCCAACCTGCGCCAGCATGGACAACAGACATTAAATGATGATGATTGCTCTGATTAATACAGGACGCGATAGTTTATTTACAGAATGAGATTGTAGGGTGGATGTGAGAAGCTGGATCTTGCCAGTTTCAACATAAAATGAGTATTGGCATGTGTGTGTGTAAAACTGGTTTAAATGCTAAAGGATTGATAAAGGGTGAAGGTCACTTAAAACCTGGACTATGAAGAAGTAGCTTCAACTTACCCCGTGATGTTACATAGACCAGTTTTGTCATGAAGGCTCAAAACATCTCATAGTATAAGTACAAGACATAACAGGAGATTTGTGAACCTATTCCACCCATCTCTAATATTGGTGTTGCTCAATGCAGGGTAGGTTTTGCTGTCCACTGTTGTCGTCCTCAACACCAGACCATATCATATGTTACGTCTTGGAGACTTCTGGAACTTTAAACATCTATTCCAGACATCCTTATACCTCTCAATCCAACACGTCTATATCTGAAGTAATACTCTGAAGGGTCTTTGGGCCACAGCCCTTCCTACTGATCACTAGCCCCCGCCCCCATCGCCACTAAGGTAGACAAGATATACAAGGGGTCAGACACTCACCTGGTCCACTTTTGCGGCGGCCCTTGCCACCTCAGATCGTTCCAATTCTCGTTCCCGTAACAATTGCTCAATATGCTCCTCTTTCTCTTTTAAGGCTTTCTACAAAGACAAATATCAGAAGGGTTAGTGGTGAACATGGGGGAGGGACATTGCAGGGAGGGAGGACGGAAGAAATCACGACAAGGTACTTGGGTGAACCAGTTGAATAAGACAGGGCTCTTAACAATGGGGTAACACCATGCACTGGACAACAACAGGGGAGAGGTAATGCTAGGATATCTCTTAAAGAGGGACAGTATTAGCATGATTGGAGAAGGGCTACATTGGGTTAACATCTGAAGATGGGTAACAGCTGGGGAGGGGTAACGGCTGAGGAGGGGTAACGGCCGAGGAGGGGTAACGGCTGAGGAGGGTAACGGCTGAGGAGGGGTAACGGCTGGGGCGGGTTAACAGCTGAGGAGGGTTAACGACTGGGAAGGGTTAACGACTGGGAAGGGTTAACGACTGGGAAGGGTTAACAGCTCGGGAGGGTTAACTGCTGGGGAGGGTTAACAGCTGGGGAAGAGTAATAGATGGGGAAGGGTAACAACTGAGGAGGGGCAAAATCTGGGGTAAAAACTGGAGAGAACCAATATTAAGATAAGTAGAGGGGTTATATTGCTGAAAGAGCTAGGAATATTATCTATAATAATAATAATAATCCTTTCTACTGCAGGCACAAGGCCTCAGATTTGTGGGGGCAGAAACAAATCAATCACATCGACTCCAGTGTTTTACTGGTACTTAATTTATCGACCCCGAAAGGCTGAAAGGCAAAATCGACCCCAGCAGAATTGACTTGCCTTTCATCCTTTCGGGATAATAATAATAATGTTAATAATAAAAACAACAACAACAACAACAATAACAGGGACCCTAATGTTAATTAAGTCATTAGTAAATAAATTTGGCAACAATAATAAATCAACTGAAACACTTAAACGACCCCTTTCTGAAGCAAATTCAAAGTAACCGTATTTCACAAATAAAACTTAACCTAATGAACCCATTATCGTCCCACTTTTTACATGAATCGCTACCCCATTATCGTCCCACTTTTTACATGAATCGCTACCCCATTATCATCCCACTTTTTACATGAATCGTTGCCCCATTATCACCCCACTTTTTACATGAACCGCTACCACATTATCACCCCACTTTTTACATGAACCGCTACCACATTATCGTCCCACTTTTTACATGAATCGTTACCACATTATTGTCCCACTTTTTACATGAATCGTTACCACATTATTGTCCCACTTTTTACATGAATCACTGCCCCATTATCACCCCACTTTCCTTCAACGACCCCTTGGAACTTTCCACCGCCCCCGGGGGAGCAAAACTGCCCGCTTTGGGAACCACTGCTAGATACAACAGCTAAATCTCCCTTATAATACGCTATGTTATTTTAGAAAAATATTATCAAGATTCGAGGGTGGCCATGTAGATAAGAAGCTTGCTTTGCAACCATACAGCTTCAGGTTCAATTCCACTGCATGGCAGCTTGGGAAAAATGTCTTCTTCTATAGCCATGGGCTGGCTAATGCCATGTGAATGAATATTGTAGATGGAAACTATGAGGAAGCTCATCATGTGTGTGCGCGCGCACATATATCTTTGCCCCACCCCACCCCACACATACACCACTGAATGATCAGTGTTAGTTTGTTTACATTCATGTAACTTAGTAGTTCGGCAATAAAGACTGATTAAATAAGTGGCAGGCTTTTAAAAGAATAAGTACCAGGCAGGGTTGGCAGTGGGCGATTTATTTGACGAAACCTTTCACGGCAGTGCCCCAGCATGGCCTCAGCCCTTCAAATGAAACGAGTAACATATAAAAAACGAGAAAACACTGGATAGGGACTCCCGGATAGTTCTACATACACAATGCCCGGAAAAAGTACAGGATGGTCACAGTCGGAGCATTTGTGATCACAGGCCAACTCAATGAAGACTGACCCGGGGCTAAACAACAATTCCCCCACCCACCCACACTAGACCCTTCTCCTTTATCATCATCATCATTATCATCAAAGACAACAACAGTTTGTTAGTGGAAACAACTATTCTAATGGAGATATTGTGGATTACAGATGATCTATGAGCTATATAGTTAGTTGGCATTGGGGGTTACGAACAAATGTTAATGTACATGGAAAAAGGGAGTTAACTTAAAGGGACTGGAAAAGGATCTAACCTGGTGTTTTCCCGACACCTGTTTTGGAAAAATAAATGTAAGTCTTTAGATTATAATTCATCCTAGCTAATTGATCTCAAATTTACAGTGTAATATATATGTATATATATATATATATATATATATATATATATATATATAAGCAAACTTAAGGTTAGTTAAAGTTTGTGACATATTTCAACTCCTAAAGGCAAATTCACTGCAGTTACCATGGAAGAAAGAAAAAAAATCTCTCTTATGGTAAAAACGGCATTAAAAAAACACCATATATGTTCAGTGCTGCCCTGTTGGATTCCTAAATGCTGCGTTTCTAGCTCTTTAGCTGTTATCAATGAGAAATACCAAAGAGAGGCAATTCTGGACAGACTGAAGTAAAGTTGTAACTTTGACAGAAACACAGTCAACAACACTGAGTTGCACCAATAGACTGTTTCTTACACTTTTTTTTACCATAAAAGAGAATTTTTTTCTCCATGGTAACTGCAACAAATTTGCTTTAGAAGCTTAACTATGTCACAAACTTACTTTAACTGACCTAAAGTTCAATAATGTCTAAACAAAGTTTGATGCTGATACTGCAGAATATATATATATATATATATATATATAGTAATATGTAATGTAAAGGTAAGATCCAAGGCTCAAGGTGTAGGAAGTTAGTAAGCTTCAAGCAGTCTATAGAATGCATAAAGAAAAACAACTTTCAGGAACAATGGTGGATTATTGATGTAGAAGGTTGTAAATTTTTCCCTTTTTGAAGTTTGATAAGCTGTAAAAAAGTTACTTTATAGTTCATGGTTGGCTATATATGTATGTATATATATATATATGTGTATGTATATATATGTGTGTGTGTGTATATCTATTTACATGCTATTATTTATAGCTTTATTGGCTTGGAGATTCACTGTCACACACACACACACACATGTGTGTAAGTACGTATATATATATATATATATATATATATATATATATATATATCAATATCAGACTTGGTAATGACACCCTGGTCTCATGCCATTTCCTGTCTACCAGTCACTCTTTACAACACCTGTCTGTGTTTGGAGTGTCCTTGCACAGGGGCCATCCAGACAGGGATTAATCTTTTCTCTTTGCTCCAAAGCTTTGCAAGTGGTTTTGGTAGATGGAAACTAAAAGAAGCCCATCGTATATATATTTTGTGTGTGTGCGTCTTTGTCCCTCACCACTGCTTGACAACTAGTCTTAGTGTGTTTAAGTCCCTGTAACGTAGCAGTTCGGCAAAAGACGCTGACAGAGTAAGAACCAAGGTTAATAGAAATAAATACTGAGATCGATTTCGTTCGACTAAAATTCTTCAACGCAGTGTCACAGCATGGCCACAGTGCAATGACTGAAACAAGTAAAAGAACGAAAAAATATATATATATGATAAACATGGTGAGATCTAATCCAGTCTGCTATCAAATACACATCCAGGATGACAGCATCTGATTAGGATTATCCGAGATTAAAGGTATCAGAGTGTGGCATACATACATTTTTTAATTTTTTTTTTTTTTTCTGGTTTTAAATCTTTCATCTCTGACGATGAAATTAATTAGCCTGGATAATTAAAATCATAATCTTATTAGTAATAAACACATCTCAGACATTTAACTAACAGGAGTTAATTGCAAAGCTTCAATCTATGCAGGGTTTTTGCAAAGGCATTCACAGAATGTTTAAAATATATTTAAAAAAAAACAAAAATTAAAGCTTATGGGTAACAACAACAATATGCAAATATCAGAAATAACAACAACAACTATGCAAATATCAGAAATAATAAATAATAATAATCCCCACCCCGTTTTTCAACAGAAGACGTTGACTGGGAGTTGGAAATTATTTTCAAAATAACTGTCTTCAGTTTAGTAAAAATAAATAAATGCGTCCCTTATAAAGCCTAGCCAGGCTCATGGGCCCGGTTTCCTGGTTTCAATGGCGTATGTGTTCCCCAGCTGGACGGGACGCCAGTCCATCGCAGCGTTACTCATTTTTGCCAGCTGAGTGGACTGGAGCAACGTGAAAATGAAGTGTTTTGCTCAAGAACACAACGCATCGCCCGGTCCAGGAATCGAAACCACAATCTTACGATCATGGTGCTGACACCCTAACCACTAAGCCACGCACCTCCACTCTTCAGTTTAGTGGTACACACTTATTCTTGTCTTTGGTCAAGAATAAGCACATACCAACTTGTGGCCGATGCCGGTGTCACATAATTGGCACCTGTGTCGGTGGCATGTAAAAAGCACCCCTTACACTCTTAGAGTGGTTGGTGCTAAGAAGGGCATCCGGTTGTAGAAACCATGCCAAATCAAACAGATTACCAGTTTCAGTCAAATCGTCTAACCCATGCCAGCATGGAAAGCAGATGCTAAATGACGGTGATGATATGGTTGTGAGAATAAGACTGGGGGTTGATTTGCACAGCAAAAAACCCTTCGGGGCCCTGCTCCAGTATGGCCACAGTCTAACGACTGAAACAAAGTGCTCATGTGCCAAAGCAACCCACAGAGAGGAAGGTGAGGGTGGGATGAGGAAAAACGAGAAAGCTGCACAGACCTGTAGTGCTGAAGTGGTGGCTGATATGTTTAGCGTTCCGGGTCTCTGTCCTGTCTTGTGCTGCATCAGAGGAATTGGAAAGAGAAGAAGACATTGAGAATATATATATATATATATATATATATATATGGATTAGGGGCAGAATATGAATTTAGGGAATTATCTGATGATGAAGTGAGGTATATGGCAGACCAATGATGACATTGCAGATGACTGACAGAAGACAGATGACAAATGGATGATGACAGATGACATATGGAGGATGGCAGATGACATATCGAGGACGACAGATGACATATGGAGGATGACAGATGACAAATGGAGGATGACAGATGACAAATGGATGATGACAGATGACAAATGGATGATGACAGATGAAGGATGACAGATGACATATGAAGGATGATAGATGACATATGGAGGATGACAGATGACAAATGGAGGATGACAGATGACAAATGGATGATGACAGATGACAAATGGAGGATGACAGATGAAGGATGACAGAGGACATATGGAGGATGACAGATGACATATGGAAGATGACAGATGACATATGAAAGATGACAGATGACATATGGAGGATGACAGATGACATATGAAGGATGACAGATGACATATGGAGGATGACAGATGACATATGAAGGATGACAGATGACATATGGAGGACGACAGATGACAAATGGATGATGACAGATGACATATGGAGGATGACAGATGACATATGAAGGATGACAGATGACATATGAAAGATGACAGATGACATATGGAGGATGACAGATGACAAATGGATGATGACAGATGACATATGGAGGATGACAGATGACATATGAAGGATGACAGATGACAGATGACATATGGAGGATGACAGATGACATATGAAGGATGACAGATGACATATGGAGGATGACAGATGACAAATGGAGGATGACAGATGACATATGGAGGATGACAGATGACATATGAAGGATGACAGATGACATATGGAGGATGACAGATGACATATGGAGGATGACAGATGACATATGGAGGATGACAGATGACAAATGGAGGATGACAGATGAAGGATGACAGATGACAAATGGAGGATGACGGATGACAGATGACATATGGAGGATGACAGATGACAAATGGAGGATGACAGATGAAGGATGACAGATGACATATGAAGGATGATAGATGACATATGGAGGATGACAGATGACAAATGGAGAACGACAGATGACAAGTGGTGGATGACAGATGACATATGGAGGATGACAGATGAAGGATGACAGATGACATATGGAAGATGACAGATGACAAGTGAAGGACAACAGATGACAAGTGGAGGATGACAGATGACATATGGAGGATGACAGATGGATGATAAGAGATGTCAGATGGATGATTGACAGAAGATACCAGATGACAGATGACTGAGAGAAGATTGAGAGAGGATGACAGGTGACTGACAAAATGACAAGTGACTGACAGAGGATGACAAACGACTGAAAAAGGATGACAAACGACTGAGAAAGGATGACAAATGACATGATAGGAGAATCAAGAACTGAGAAAGGTGAAGTACAGTGTGTATATATATATATATATATATATATGTTTATCTACCTGGCTGCTTAAAGCCGTCACTCCTAGTCTCACTCGACTACGAGACACACTTGAGGCTGTGGAGCTGATGGAGCTAACTGACTCCTGACTGCCGCTGCGTTCCCGGGACATACGAAGGCTGGTGCTACCCAGTGTCCTTGGGCTAGGGGTGGACACGCCACCCACCAAACGGGTCACCTTGTGCACTGGAGCAAACAAACCATACTGGGGCTTGCACTCAAAATATCTGAAAGAAAAAAAAAAAAGATATAAAATCATTGAATGATGCAGGGTGGGAGGTGATTGTAATAAGGGTGGGAGGGTGGGTAGACTGGATAGAAGTGGCATGGGGGTGGGTGGGTAAATTAGTGGTTGTGACAGAGGGTGGGTGGGTGAGACAGGCGGTAGTGAGAGAGTGGAGGGGAGGAAAGGGTATCTCAGAAGAGACGGGGGAGAGTGGAAGGGTGGGTAGATTGGTGGTGATGGTGGGTAGACTTGAGAGAACAGAGTGGGTAGGGTAAACAGATTGGCGATGGTGACTGCATTGTGTGGGTGGGATAGGGGGATAACCTGGTAGTGGTGGTGGTGGCAGCATAGGGTAGGTGGGTGGCCGGGATAGAAGTGGCATAGGGTAGGGGGGGAAGGCAGAAGAACGGTATTGATAAAAGGTGGGTAACATGGCTACCAGTGATCAGTCTGTGGGTACGATGGAGGCGGTGTAGGCAATGATACCAGGGTAGCTGGGTATACTGGTTGGTATAGGGCTTTCCTATAAGTAGGTTATCTCCCTTGGCTAGGCGGCGCTCCATGTAGATAATTAAACTTCCGGAGGCTACCCACGCCATTGTTATTGTTTTACGTCTTATCATGGATATAAAGCAGCTTGATGATTCAGCTATCGAAGTACTTACTGTGCCTGAGTTAAAGAAATATTTAAGATTATATGGACAGTATGTTACTGGAAGAAAGGCGGACTTGACTGAAAGGTTGAAAGGAATAAAAATTCTGTCAATGAAGAATGTCAACAAAGTAAATTCATCGGACGATAAGTTTGAAGTATCGGATGATACTTCAGACAGGAATAAGCAGAAGCTTATATCTCCTCTCGGTGAAGTATTACCTGATCTAAAGATCTTTGTAAGTTGCCGAATTTCACAGATAATGACATAATTACCTCGTGCTATGGAAGAAAGCAAAGCAACAGTTAAGGAGTGGCATATTTTACCACGACAGACACGTATACAGCATCGAATACCACGATGTGAGTGAAAGCTGCTCTCACTGTATTGTCCGGTGTCTGGTAATCCCTTCGATACCGACATCAAACCAAAAAAAGAATCCTGACCACAGAGTGTGGGTAATTGTGTCAAAGGTCACTGGCAATGTGCATTCAGCTGATTGCAACTGTTAAAGCAAGTCACTGAGCATGCGTACATGTCATACGGGAGAGTTCCAATCAGGGGTGGATAACACCTTATAGGAAAGCCCTATAGAGAGGGTAGACAAAAACTCTAGAGGTGACATCTAGTGGCTGGACAGAATAACTAGGACCAAGCATAGACAGATGAATGATACTGAGGGAAGGGTAGATGGAAAGGGTGGCAAAAAGAAAACGTAGCTAGGCTTTTGTTTAACCCCAGGTCATAGATAGACTAGGTCTTTTATTCAGACATAGTGTATCTAAGACTACATTATCTAATGTGCTCTTCGTTTACCGTTGTTGTTTAGCCCCAGGTCAGTCCTGATCGAGACCTATGTCCCAGCTGTGACCATCCTGTCTTTTAGTCAGACATTGTCTATCTAGGAAGACACTTGCTCAAGGTGCCTGCAGTGGGACTGAACCCAGAACCATGTGGTTTGGAAGCAAGCTTCTTACCACACAGTCACTCCTGTGCCTATATATTCTTTCATTCTTTTACACATTTTAGTCATGTGACTGTAGCCAAGCTGGAGCACCATCTTAAATATATTCTTATATATATATATATATATATATATATATATATACACACACAATGGGCTTCTTTCAGTTTCCATCTACCAAATCCACCCACAAGGTTTTGGTCAGCCTGAGGTTATAGTAGAAGGCATTTGTCCAAGGTGTCACACAGTGGGACTGAACCTTATACCATGTGGTTGGGAAGCAAACTTCTTACCATACAGCCATGCCTGCGCCTCGAACCCAGAACCATGCAGTTGAGAAGCGAGCTCCTTACCACACAGCCAAGCCTGCACTTATATATATATATATAGCGTTTTTTCCTTCTCTTTTCTCAAAAGCATGTTCTTCATAACTTATGTATAATATTTCAGAAACCTACTCAAATGGCAAACTTTTCAAAGGAAAAACCAGATTGGATTACCAGCCGCTAATGATCGGAAACGTGTAAGTGGAAATACTAGAATTATGAGCTTTCCGCTTTGCATGTATTAAAAAAAAAATACTCTGTACTTGTTTAGTGAATATTGTAATTCATCGCTTTGAGTGAATCAACAGAGATCTATCCATTTCTTTATTCTTTTCTTTGTTTCAGTCATTTGACTGCAGCCATGCTGGAGCAGTGTCTTATAATCAAAGAAATTGACCCCCAGGACTTATTCTCTGTAAGCCTGGTTCTTATTCTATTGGTCTCTTTCGAAGAATATAAGTTGTCAAGTGATGGTGGGTGGGGCAAAAAGACACAAACGCATACACACACACACACACACATATATATATATATATATATATACATCATCATCATCATCATCATCATCAATGTTTAACGTCCGCTTTCCATGCTAGCATGAGTTGGCCGATTTGACTGAAGACTGGTGAAACCAGATGGCAACACCAGCCTCCAATCTGATTTGGCAGAGTCTCTACAGCTGGACACACCAGATGGGCTTCTTCCAGTTTCCATCAACCAGATCCACTCACAAGGTTATAGCAGAAGATATTTGCCCAAGGTACCCAAGGTGGCGAGCTGGCAGAATCGTTAGCATGCCGGGCGAAATGCTTAGCGGTATTTCGTCTGCCGTTACGTTCTGAGTTCAAATTCTGCCGAGGTCGACTTTGCATTTCATCCTTTCGGGGGTCGATAACTTAAGTACCAGTTACGTACTGGGGTCGATGTAATCGACCTTATCCCTTTGTCTGTCCTTGTTTGGTCCCCTCTATGTTTGTTTAGCCCCTTGTGGGCAATAAAGAAATATAAGAAGACACTTGCCCAAGGTGCCGTGCCACGCAGCGGAACTGAACCTGGAACCATGTTGTGTTTGGGAAGCAAACTTCTTCCCACACTGCCATGCCTGCCTACACAAACACACACACACACACACAATCTTAACAACAAAAAGGAAAATTAAAAGTACTGAAGATATCATTCTCTCGTGTATTAATAGACAGGTATAAAAAGGTCTTTGAGCTTTTCCCAAGGTAAGGAAATGAAACACCACGTGAAAACCCCACCCCCTTCCCTTTCTATTCTTCCCCTTGTCTAGCGCTGAGAGCCGATTTCAGTCTCTGAGAGACAGACACATCGACTCCTAGCGCCAGACAAAATAGATTAAAACATTAGAGAAGGATTTCATTTCATTTCTTCTGCAAAATTCAAAGAACTATTACACCTGTTTTTATATATATATATATATATATATATATATATATATATATATATAAAGAACTGATAGCTTTGGTATTTCAGACTAATTCTTTGTTTTATTGTTATTATTATCATTATTATTACTACTACTATTACTGCTATTATAATCATACTCTCTTTACTCTTTTACTTGTTTCAGTCATTTGACTGTAGCCATGCTGGAGCACCGCCTTTAGTCGAGCAAATCGACCCCAGGACTTACTCTTTGAAAGCCTAGTACTTATTCTATCGGTCTCTTTCGCCGAACCGCTAAGTGACGGGGATGTAAACACACCAGCATCGGTTGTCAAGTGATGTTGGGGGGACAAATACAGCCACACAAACATACACACACACATACATACATATACATATATACATATATACGATGGGCTTCTTTCAGTTTTCCGTCTACCAAATCCACTCACAAGGCTTTGGTCGGCCCGAGGCTATAGTAAAAGACACTTACCCAAGATGCCACGCAGTGGGACTGAACCCGGAACCATGTGGTTGGGAGGCAAGCTACTTACCACACAGCCACTCCATCATCATTATTTTTATTACTATTTCTGTTACCATTATTGTTATTAGTATTATTATTATTAT
>NC_142957.1:11001114-11013614 GCF_046866305.1 Octopus bimaculoides | reverse complement strand
TGTAGTAGACACTTTTGCACCAAAATACTTTGTTGCATTTTAGAAATATCTAAAAAAAACCACCACCACCACCACAGACACACTCTCTCACACATGCACGAATGCGAGCACACACACAGGGTGGGCCAAAAGTCACACACCAAAACAATTGGCATTTTACATTATCTTAGAATTCTTTATTAGCATTATTGGTCTTGCTCACCATGTACATGTGTATGCATCCTTTTCATTTATTTTTAACGAATTTTAGAAGAATCGAAGCATGCCTCTGATAAATATACAATTTCAAATAAGGAAATGTGCTGTGCGTGAGAAGACCCGGCTAGCCAAGTAAGATCGTTGCCAGTGCCCCTGGACAGGCTCTTGTGCGGGTGGCACATGAGATGCACCATTTTGAGCGTGGCCGTTGCCAGTACCGCCTGACTGGCTCCCATAGGATTTTCGAGCGAGATCGTTGCCAGTGCCCCTGGACTGGCTTGTGCGGGTGGCACATAAAAGACACCATTTCGAGTGTGGCCGTTTTCGTGCGGGTGACACGTAAAAGCACCCACTACACTCTCTGAGTGGTTGGCGTTAGGAAGGGCATCCAGCTGTAGAAACTCTGCCAACTTAGATTGGAGCCTGGTGTTGCCATCCGGTTTCACCAGTCCTCAGTCAAATCGTCCAACCCATGCTAGCATGGAAAGCGGACGTTAAACGATGATGATGATGATGATGATATATTGTTGTTCAGTCCTGCTGTGTGACACCTTAGGCAAGTGTCTTCCACTATAGATAGCCTCAGGCCGATCGAAGACTTGTGAGTAGATGAGGTAGACGGAAACTGAAAGAAGCCTGTCACACACACACACACATATAGAGGCTGTCAGAATTATGGACAACTCTTCATTAGTGCTTTTGTTCATTTATTGAACTCGTCAAGACAAAATTAAAACCATACTGGTTTTAATTTTGTCTTGACAAGTTTGATAAATGAATGTAAGCACTAATAAAGAATTATCCAAAATTCTGACTACCTCCGTCTTTTTTCAATATACAATATCTGTACACCACTTCAAACACTCTATACACACACACATGTATATATGTGTGTGTGGGTGTATATAAATTATAATTAAGGTGCTGTATGAACATTTAATGTGGTTTTAGAGTCAAGTTTTGGCTGCTATTTCAAGCATGGTGGTATCTCTTAGACACCCTTAATTATAATTTTAATAATAATTATTACCTTTTGAGATTTTTATTCCCATGCTGGCCCCACCTGATAGGATCAGTATTTTAAACAATGATCTTATCCTTATTTATATAAATTTATATATGTATATATATATATATATATATATATATATATATATACATATATATATTTTATATATATACATATATATATATACATATATACATATATATATATATATGTATATATATATATATATATATATACATATATATATTTTATATATATATATATACGTTTGTAGAAATAAATAATCTTGTATTTTTCTATTATTCAATTGATCTTTAATCATAATTAAATAAACGTCTTTAGCTTTAAATAGTATAGCTTTAACTATTACACCGGTTAAATATGTACTAATTTTATCTTCATTATTATTTTAAACTTAAACTTCGTTCAACTTGTATTTAAAACAATGATAATTTAAAACAATGATAATTTATGTAAGATGCTTTTTGTATATAATATACATGTTATTATTATTGATGAAGGGATGATTATTGAATGGTTGATATTATGATATTTTTTAAATAATTTTTCTATCTTTATATAATAAGTATTTCATATTAATTCATTTGGTACTTATTGTTGGTTGAGATATATATCTAATTATTGTTCTACTTACGATCTGACGAGTAGCTATATTTCTGAATAGAACTTATTTTCGATAATTTCAATTGATTTTAATCGATTTAAATTTCTTTTCTATTTGAAAATTGGTTATGAAACACGTGTAATCTTTTTATTATATTTATCTTATGATATTTACTTTACTTTATATTATACTCATTTATTGTGCTTTTAATTATTAATTTTTCTATATGTGATAGTGGATTTTCATCGATGAGTTCTTGAAAATTGGTTATTTTCCCTAAAACTATATATATTTTATATATACTTTATCTATAAGGCTCAATTTAATTTTAATTTTTTATAAATTGATTTTAATTGAGTTTTTTACCTGTAATTTTGGATTTTGTCCCTAATAATATTATTATATATATATATATATATATATATATATATATATATATATACACACAGACAGATACAGGCATGGTGTGTGGTAAAAATTTGTTTCCCAACCACATGGTTCTGGGGTCAGTCCCACTGCGTGGCACCTTGGGCAAGTGTCTTCTATAGCCTTGGGCAGACCAAAGTCTTGTCAGTGGATTTTGTAGATGGAAACTGAGAGAAGCACCTCTTATATATAATATATATGAATGTCTGTGTGTCCATATGTGTGTGTGTGTAAGCATATATACAGGGTGTCCACAAAGTCTGGGTACATGGGGATTAATACATACTTTAAGAAATTATTATTTCTTATATTTAATTGTTTATGTTATGATTTTATTTACTCCATGTACCCACATGGGGATTAACACATACTTTAAGAAATTATTATTTCTTATATTTAATTGTTTATGCCATGATTTAATTTACTCTATGTACCCAGACTTTGTGGACACCCTGTATATGTGTACGTATGTATACACACAGGTACAGGCGTGGATGTATAGTAAAAAGTTTGCTTCCCAACCACGTGGTTCTGGGTTCAATCCCACTGCGTGGCACTTTGGGCAAGTGTCTTCAACTATAGCCACGGGCCGACCAAAACCTTGTGAGTGGAATTGATAGACGGAAATTGAAAGGCCATTGTAAATCTCTGTGCATATACATATATATATATATATATATATATATATATATATATACACACATGTATATATATATAGATGCAGAGCTTGACAACTGGTGTTTGTGTATCTAGATCCTGGTAATGTAGCAGTTTGGCAAACACAGCCGATAAAAAATGTGCCAGGCTTAAAAGAAAACTCGAGTCCTGGGATCGATACATTCAACTAAAAATTCTTCGAAGCGTTGCCCCAGCATGGCCACAGTCTAAAAACCAAAACAAGTAAAGAATAAAAGACCCCAATAAAATAAACCACTTCTATATTAAACCAGAAAAAAAAATAACCTCTGGCCACAAGTGACCCACAAACTATAACCCGCCCCACCACCAATAAAATAAAATAACCACTCTTCTATGAAACATAACGGTAATAATTAATGTCGGTAAGAGTAATTTAATGTCGTTAACACTACCTCGTTAGGGTCCATGATGTTGGTGGCGTTTTAAAGTCACAGCTGAGATTTTTTTTTTGCTCTCTCTCTCTGTAAAAATCCAGTCTCTTTTAAGTACTTGAAAAAGCTCAGGGGCCGGTGGTGGTGTTCTTGTTTGTTGTGTGACTCAACACTTACTAAACAACTTTGCCTGCCACCACCACCACCACCACCACTGCTGCTGCTGCTGCTACCACCGTTGTCGCCACCACAGTCTCTACTGTTATTGCTCTGCTGCTGTTACTACTACTACTACTACTACTACTACTACTACTATTACAATTACAAGTTCTATTGCTAATAGTACCATTACCACCACCACCACCACAATAGCACCACTCCCTTCACTGTTCAACTTTTTAACATGCACATACGCACACGTAGACACACGTACACACAAATACACATACATATACATGCATACACACTGACATATGCGCTATATGCATACACACACACACACATATATGCACACAGAGACATATGTACGGATGTACATAACATAGGTTCAGATCCATGCACACACACACACACACACATACATACACACACACATACACACACACACACAAATAGGTTCGTGTACACACACACACACAGATGCATACATAAACTCTTTAATTCTTTAACTAGTTTCAGCTGCAGAGCTGTGGCCATGCTGTGGCACCATTGTGTGTGTGTGTGTGTGTGTGTGTGTGTGTGTGTGTGTTATAATCAAGGATAAAATCATTGTTCATTTCCCTCGCTTTCAGCTCGTGTCAATGTGATAAATAAGGCAGTTTTAGAGTCATTTGACAGCTTCTTCTAGCATGTGGCACTACCATGTAGCTGCCCTTATTACACTTATACATATATATATATATATATATATATATATATATATATATATATATATACATACACTAACTATATATACACCTATATATACATACACTATATATATATATATATATATATATATATATATATATATATATATATATATATATATATTATATACATATATACACACTATATATATATATATATATATATATATATATATATACACACACATACATACGCACACACAAAAGGATTTTACGTACAATAAATGCTTGCTCTTTCTCTCTCTATGTTTGTGTGTATGTATATATGTATGTTAAAACTATCATTTATATACATATATATACATATATATATATATATATATATATATATATACATACAAATATACAAATATACATATATATATACATACAAATATACATATATATATATATATATATATACATACAAATATACATATATATATATATATATATATATACATACAAATATACATATATATATATATATATATATATATATATATATATACATACAAATATACATATATATATATATATATATATATATACATACATATATATATATATATATATACATACAAATATACATATATATATATATATATATATATATATATATATATATATATATACATACATACAAATATACATATATATATATATATATATATTCATAAATGTTAAATCTTTTCGCTAAACAAAACACACAAACAACTAACTTCCACATTTACAAAGTAACTTTAGCACTCCTTACCCCCACCTCTCTCTGCCTATCTACTTCTCTCACCCTTTCCCTCTTTCAACCGCCATTCTATGTCAGTCTATCTCCCTCTCTTTCTCTACCCCCCAACGACTGTCACCTCTCTCTCTCTCTCTCTCTCTCACTCTCTCCCTCCATTCTATCTAACAGTCTGTCAGTCTCTGTCTGTCTGTCTGTCTGTCCGTCCCCCTACCATCTCCCCCCCCCCCCATGTCACACTGCTACCTTCACTGCAAACAACCAGTTACCAGCCGGCTGGAAAATGCCATCAAAAATACAAATTAGCTAAGAACACCCCTCATCACCACCACCCTGCTCCCATACAAGACAATACACTCCACTACCACTGCACCCCACCACACATACACATCATCACCGTTGCTACACTGCAACCAGCCGCAGTAGAAAAAGAAGTGCGGTAGCGATAGGTGCACCAACAGTGTGTATGTCTGGATGTGCAACATGGATCTTTGTCTATCCTTTTTTTGTTTCAGTCATTGGATTGCGCCCATGCTGGGGGTACCACCCTGAAGAATTTATGGTTGAAAGTACATTTTTTTTAAAGCCTGGTACATATTTCATCGATCACTTTCATCAAACTGCTAAGTTACAATTTCCGTCTACTAAATCCACTCACAAGGATTGGGTTGGCCTGAGGCTATAGAAGACACTTGCCCAAGGTGCCACGCAGTGGGACTGAACCTGGAACCATGTGGTTCGTAAGCAAGCTACTTACCAGATATATATATATACACACACACACACATATTTATGTATGAAGCAACAAGGGAGACCTCTACATGGTAGCTGGTCCAGTTAGAAATAGCAGCCAAATCTCCCTCAAGCTACACCCTATATCTTATATATTATCTTGTAGCTATGACATTTTGATGAAGAAAACGTTAATTTTCAGAATGACATTGTAGGGTTGGTGTGAGAGGCCAGATCTGGCCAGTTTGAACAAAAAAAAAAGAAAGAAAAAGGTAAAATACTTTGGCTGGATATGGTTGGTTTAAATCCCAAAGCTTAATCTGAATGCGAAAGGATTAATATCCCTATTCCACCTGATAGTCCAGTTCATAATAATTAAAAAAAAAAAAAAGACCAGGAGGGTGTGATTTGAGGGGGATCTGGGTGCTGTTTCTACCATGTAGACGTCTCCTACTGTCTTAAAGAGATGTCATGTTGTATAATGTAACCCAAAGCTGAAATGTTTTCAATTGTATATTCACTCCATTAGGTTTTACATGAGGTTAAACAAAACAACAAAAATTTGAGAAAGGTGTGAAGCCAGATACACGTGTGGGGTGGTGGTGAGAGGTGTGTGTGTGTGTGTGAGAGGGTGTGTGTGTGTATGAGTGATGGTGTATGTGTGAGTATGTGTGTGTGTGAGGGTGTATGTGTGTGAGGACGTGTGTGTGTGTGCGAAGGTGTATATGTGCGAAGGTGTATGTGTGTGCGAGGGTGTATGTGTGCGAGGGTGTGTATGTGTGCGAAGGTGTATATGTGTGAGGGTAATTGTGTGTGTGTGTGTGTGCATGAGGGTGTTTGTGCATGAGTGTGCGTGTGTGTGTATGTGAGTGTGTTTGATGTGTGTGTGTGTGTGTGTCTGTGAAGGTGTGTATGTGTGCGAGTGAGATGTAAGCAGAGATATTCTCCCTATCACTTATACAACAAGATACGTGTACATATGCTGTATGCGTCAGGAAGAAGAAGAATTCAACATCTTTACCCTTATGGTCGAGGGGTAGGGTAGGGGTGAGCCAGATGTTCGCGGCAGGGGTTTGGGGGGAAGGGGGTGATGAGCGCAGGGAGAAAGGGTTCTTCTGTTAAACCCATAATGCTAAAACGCTTGAAAGTGACACCAGCACCCAAACACCCACCACTAAATACCCTTGCCACCCCTATCAACACAAACAGCTACATCTCTACACTTTCACCCTTATTGGCAATAACCAGTGGCGCCACCATCACGCCTGCTGCAGCTTCCGCCATCGCTCAATGTGAACAATTCCGTAACTGTGCATCGCTACCGCACACCATCCAACACTGTCATTGCAACCAAGAACATGGTCATCGATAGAGGCACCTGCACTGCCCACCACCACCACCATCATCATCATCAGCATCAATGCCAACATCACCGTCTCCACTACCACCATCATTATTACCACCACCTCTACCACCACCACCACCACCACCATCATCATCATCATCATCACCACCTCCACCACTATCATTATTGCTACCACCACCACCACCACCTCCACCATCGCCAACATCACCACCTCCACCACCATCACCATCATTATTGCCACCAACTCCATCACCACCACGACTCTCACTACCACCACTACCATTAGCAAGATCTCCACTACCACCACCACCACCAGGACGTCATTGCTACCAGCATCACCATCATCGACAGAAACATCTACACCACCCCTATCATCACAAATTGCCACCACCACTGGAATCATTATTGCCAACATCACCCCCCCCCACCATCAACATCAACATCAATACCAACATCTCCACCACACCACCACCACCATCATCACCACCACACCGTCACCATCATCAACAATGCCAACATCTCCACCACCATCATCATCTTCATCACTACCACACACATCACCCCACTGCCAACACCACCACCACCACCATCCCTATCGTCAACACCTATACCTCCACCACCACCCTACTGTCAACATGACTGCCTCCACCACCACAATGATACACTGCTAACACCTACCCCCACCACAACATCACTCCCACCCACCCCCTTCTCCCAGGTCCCAGCTGACTTCCTTTTATAGTCATTAAAAGCTCCCCCTTGGTTGTCTAGTTCACAGCATCTGTGCGCACACACACACACACACAGTCATTGGTTCCTATTTAGGGGACCTATTTATTCAGGGAGCAATTTATGTAGAGCCCCGTTTATGCAAAGGACCCAGCTATTTAAACACCTATTTTAGGGACCAGTTCATTTAGACAACTATTCTTATAGGGACTAATTTAGAAATCTATTTAGGGACCAATTCATTTCAGGACCTACATATTCAAAGACCCAGTTATTTGGAAACATGGCATGGCTGTGTGGTTCAGAAGTTTCCTTTCCGACCACGTGGTTTCAGGCTCACACTGAGAGAAAGATAAACATTACAGCCAGGCCCCAGGGAGAATACACTGTCTAAAGTGTGACGTGAACCAACTATCACACAGAGAAAGGTAAACATTACTTTGGTGTCCCTAACTCACTCACTTCTTGAGACCAATGTAAACATCATAAATACATTATTGTGGGGCCCCCTGAAGCTGTAAAAGGGCCACACTGCAAAGTGAACCAGTGAGGTCAGTGAAAGGAAGGCAAAGATCTTTACTGTGTCCCAGAGAGAGAGAATACAATGCCCTCAGTGTGAAGTGAACTCACCATCCCAATGACACCATGTCTGTTGAAGCAAAGATTAGAGGAGAACAAGGACATATTTGTAGTGGTGAAGAGTGGGATGGAAGAGGAGGTGGGGAGGAGAGAGAGACTGGTCGGATAGGAGTGGTAGCCAGTAGATATATATATGTGGGTATGTATATATGTGTGTATGTATATATGTGTGTATGTATATATATATATATATATATATATATATATATATGTGTGTATATATATATATATATATATATATATATATATATATATATGTGTGTATATATATATATATATATATATATATATATATATATGTGTGTGTATATATATATATATATATATATATATATATGTGTGTATATATATATATATATATATATATATATATATATGTGTGTATATATATATATATATATATATATATATATATATATGTGTGTATATATATATATATATATATATATATATATATATATATGTGTGTATATATATATATATATATATATATGTGTGTGTGTGTATATATATATATATATATATATATATATGTGTGTGTGTGTATATATATATATATATATATATATATATATATATATATATATATATACATATATATATGGCTGTGTGGTAAGTAGCTTGCTTACCGACCACATAGTTCCGGGTTCATTTCTACTGCGTGGCACCTTGGGCAAGTGTCTTCTACGATAGCCTCAGACCGATCAAAACCTTGTGAGTGGATTTGGTAGACGGAAACTGAAAGAAGCCCGTCGTATATATATATATATGTATATATATATATATATATATAAATATATATATATATATATATATATATATATATATATATATATATATAAATTAAAAACGTAAAAATAAAAACAAAACACAAAGGATTCCGCGGTTCACATGTTTCAAGCTTTATAGTTATTGCATCATTATTGGTATATAATTGATAGTATAAAGCTATCTTCAGCCGCAAATATATTCTTTCCCAAGAATTATATCACAAAGAAGAAATTAAAAGAGGGAGAAACATGAGAGATAAAAGGTGAGATTCCACTTTGTACTGTCCATTGTATTATACCTCGTAGAATCTTTAAATTGATATATTTACATAAAAGTTCATCGGTACTCCGAAATCTGTCCATATTGTGCCACAATTCAGGGTAGAGTGAATACTAAATAAACAATCCTAGCTTATATGAGCTAGAAGGAGAGTGTCCAAAGAGGGAAGAAGTTGGCGGTTAAAACAATATAAAATACTAAGAAGAAAAATACACAGATATCAATACAAAAATAATAAAAGTCAAATCGGTGGGGAGGGTAATCTAAGAAACAATAAGAGAAAGTCCGGATAGTAAAGTAAGATACATATAAGCTAATTAGAAGGGTTGGAGAAGGGTGGTGAAACATAAAATCAAAGGAATAAAATAACAGAGTTAAAAGGCAGGGGGATAAGAAAAAAACCTAGGAGGTGAGATGAAGAAGAAGAAATAGAAGAAAAAAAACAAAAATGGGAGAGAGAGAGAAAAATAAGAGAAAAAAATGGACTTACTTTGACGTTTGGCAGCTGGAGGTGGAATCCCCGATTTGGGGTGTGGAAGTCCTGATGGTTTTGCAATTTTGGAAGGTATCTTTAGACCAGACGGCTTTGGGTTGGTAGCCATCTGTTGAGAGGAGAGAAAAAAAAGAGAAGAAAAAGGTCAGTTGATGTGACGAACTTTGATCAGGGTGGTAAGGGTAGAATAATTACTAGGTGAGTGCTTTGGGGGATGAGTTGTGATGGAAATTTTACTTTAGATGTATTTATTAGTATCATGTTTCCCATAGTTCAACCTACACAAGTTAATGTGTGAAAAACAAAATAGGAATTTTGAAAGAAGATTCTATAAAACTAGTTTTTAAACATTGAATGGCTATGAGGGGTCCACCAGAATAAAATAGTAATCAAAGGGGTCCATAGATAAAAAAATGGTTTGAGAACCTCTGAATTAGGGTCGAAAAACTGGAAACATTTGCGCTGTTAAAAGTTAGATGAGAAATGAAAAACAAACAAGTGCAAAACAAAAAAAAAATGCGTTAAGATTCAAATTAATTAGTACAATTAGCAAAAAACATTTCCAGTAATTAAATATTACATTATTTTCACAAGAGACCAAATATAAACGTCAAAGGTAAAATGAAGAAAATTATTGTTTTTGAAGCTATCCAAGATTGAACCAGCATTGGCTGTTTTGACAATAATGGTGAATTGAAGGTAATAAATCTTAAGTACATTTCTCCCTTACAATGGAGGCTTAAGACTAAAAAATGTAGAAGCAATCATTTTTACACTATAAATTATTATTATTAACCCATTACCTACCAGTGATCTCATATGAGATCACTTAAAAATTACAAATTTCGTAATTATCTGTCAATATTTACACATATCTAACCTTTTTGCTATATCTACTAGGTATGTGTTGGCACTCCGTCGCTTACGACGTCAAGGGTTCCAGTTGATCCGATCAACGGAAACAGCCTGCTCGTGAAATTAACGTGCAAGTGGCTGAGCACTCCACAGACATGTGTACCTTTAACGTAGTTCTCGGGGGATATTCAGCGTGACACAGAGTGTGTGACAAGGCTGACCCTTTGAATTACAGGCACAACAGAAACAGGAAGTAAGAGTGAGAGAAAGTTGTGGTGGAAGAGTACAGCAGGGTTCGCCACCACCATCCCCTGCCGGAGCCTCGTGGAGCTTTAGGTGTTTTCGCTCAATAAACACTCACAACGCCCGGTCTGGGAATCGAAACTGCGATCCTATGACCGCGAGTCCGCTGCCCTAACCACTGGGCCATTGCGCCTCCACATCTACTAGGTATATTCCTCTGATATTCAAATGAGGTTTGCTAATTTTTCACCCAATATCTCGCTTATTTCTATTTAAAATGTTATTTTGAAATGTTATTTTGATCATTCCAGCGTGTTTCTAAGGCTGTTTTATGCTAGAAATCAAAGTTTCATAATAAAAAATTCCAGTTAACAGAATTATGGGAGGTAATGGGTTAAGGCAGCGAGCTGGCAGAACCATTAGCATGTCAGGCGAAGTGCTTAGCAGAATTTCGCCTGTCGCTTACGTTCTGAGTTCAAATTCAGCCGAGGTCGACTTTACCTCTAATCCTTTCGGGGTTGATAAATTAAGTACTAGTTGAGTATTGGGGTCAATCTAATTGACTATTGCCCTCCCCACCAGCAAATTTCAGGCCTTGTGCCTATAATAGAAAGGATTATTATTATTATTATTATTATTATTATGATCATCATCATCATCATAGGCACAGGAGTGGCTGTGTGGTAAGTAGCTTGTTTACCAACCACATGGTTCCGGGTTCAGTCCCACTGCGTGGCACCTTGGGCAAGTTTCTTCTACTATAGTCTCGGGCTACCAAAGCCTTGTGAGTGGATTTGGTAGACGGAAACTGAAAGAAGCCCATCGTATATATGTATGTTTGTATGTATATATATATATATATATATATATATGTCTGTGTTTGTCCCCCCCAACACCGCTTGACAACCGATGCTGGTGTGTTTACGTCCCTGTAACCTAGCGGTTCGGCAAAAAGAGACCAATAGAATAAGTACTAGGCTTCAAAAGGATAAGTCCTGGGGTCAATTTACTCGACTATAAAGGCGGTGCTCCAGCATGGCCGCAGTCAAATGACTGAAACAAGCAAAAGAGTAAAAGAGTAAAGCAGAGAGCAATTTGCCCTAGGGGTTCCTAGAGAGCTTGGCTGGTGGGGTTCCTCAACTGGCCCTACAGGCCCTCTTGTATCAGGAGGGCCTTAATACTGAGGAATTCTCTTGTGTTTACATTTCCTGTTCTTTTATGATACCGTTTCTATGTAAACCTGAATCCCTTATGCCTGTCTTTGTATTTCCCCCACCCCTCATCTGTTGCCCTGATGGCAAATAAAAAAAAATCATTATTATTGTTATGACAAAAATGAGCAATGGGTAGTAGAATCGGTAGAGCAACAGACAAACCACCCAGTGATAGGTATTTGATTATGGCGCTTTACATTTTGAACTGCAATTCCTTAGGAG
>NC_142957.1:10981526-10991526 GCF_046866305.1 Octopus bimaculoides | reverse complement strand
ATCATCATCACCATCACCATCACCATCATCATCATCAATAAGAGTGTTGGCAATGTTTAGAGGTGGTAGTCACATAGTTTTGGGAGGTTCATTGGTTTGGTGAAATGTCTGTATTTATAGTGTTGGTGGTGGTGAGTCTTAATATTGTAACATGGCAAGCACACCAACAACAGCTTGAATAAATTGTGTGTGTGTGTGTGTGTGTATATATATATATATACATATATTATGAAGTGAATAACTTGCCATACATTTATGTATGTATATACATGTAAACACACACGTGTGCATACATACATATATATATATATATAGATATGCAGGGCAGTGAATCGTCAATTAGTAATAAAATTAATAATTAACAATTTTGCCGGGTAGCTCAGTATGAAAAAACCTTTTCGGTAAAAAACATTTATAATCATAAATATATAGGGATTGACAGTAACCTGCTTCTCCAACATACTGAGTATGTTGGAGAAGCAGGTTACTGTAAATCCCTATATATTTATGATTATATATATATATATATATATATATATATATATATATATAAACAATATGAGTATATGCATATATATGTACATGTATGTACATACATTCATCTACATGTACATGTAGATACATAACTGGGTACATGACGTGGCAAAAGAACGAGGACAAAATGGTAAACAAGGTGCAACAAACAAGCAACACACAAAGTTCATACGTAAGTGTATGCAAAAATATATACAGTAAGTTCATGTCTATGTATCTATGTGTGTTTGTATATATATATATATATATATACACATACACATGTACATACACAATGACTAACATGGTACATGTATGTGTGTGTGTGTATGTGTGTGTGCATGTGTATGTGTGTATCATAAGTTACCTAAAAGTTGATTACGCATGCACACACGCACACACACACACACACACACTCATTTGTTTTACATCTGTTTTGCAATGCTGGCATAGGTTAGAAGGCCACTTGTTCCAGGTACTAGTATTTATACAGCCTTATGCTCTCCCAGACACCAACCCTTTATTGTTCCTTTCTTAGGATTTTCCATTTTATTTCCCTACATTGTGAGTGCAGAGCTTACAGGATGTTAAGCTTACTGGAGACATAAACAAAACAACACCATTGTGGATATTTTAGTGGCTGTGTGGTAAGTAGCTTGCTTACCAACCACATGGTTCTGGGTTCAGTCTCACTGCGTGGCACCTTGGGCAAGTGTCTTCTACTATAGTCTCGGGCCGACCAAAGCCTTGAGTGGATTTGGTAGACGGAAACTGAAAGAAGCCCGTCGTATATATGTATATATATATGTGTGTATGTGTGTGTGTATGTTTGCGTGTCTGTGTTTGTCCCCCCAGCTTCGCTTGACGACCGATGCTGGTGTGTTTGCGTCCCCGTAACTTAGCCACACCTGCACCTATGATACATTTTGTAGATAAATTTACAGAAGGTCATTACCTGAAGCACAAGGTTGCCAAAGACAACCTTAGAATACAGCACAAAAGTGCACACTGTAAACTGGGTGTGGTGACGTAACTAAATATATTACATTTGCAGTCTGTGAAGGTGCATGGCTCAGTGGTTAAAACATCAGGCTCGCAACCATGAGCAAATCGACCCATGTGGTTGGTAGGCAAGCTACTTACCACACAGCCACTCCTGCGCCTATGTCTTGTAGTTTTGTTTTTATAACACCAGTTTCGACACTTTTTGGTCAGAACTCGTATTGTGAAACAGTCTCACCCAAATTGCCATGTAACCAACTTTTTCATCAGGACACAGACCTGTTTCTGTAAACTGGTTGACCTTTGTGGCACAGTAGTCAGAGGGGTCACCAGCTGGATTTATCAAGGTTTTGTACACTCACTCTCATGACAGTAACGTCACATGGTGCTAGAAGTCTATGAACCTATGTGGACCATAAATTTTGTATACATTTAAAAGTAGAGCGACTGGCACAAAACGTGTCAATACCATTTTAGCTATTTCGGGAACAATTAGCATGTCTAATTACATCTTAAAATATACCAGGAATATATTTTTAAGATTATATATATATCATCATCATCATCGTTTAACGTCCGCTTTCCATGCTAGCATGGGTTGGACGATTTGACTGAGGACTGGTGCAACCGGATGGCTACACCAGGCTCCAATCTAATTTGGCAGAGTTTCTACAGCTGGATGCCCTTCCTAACGCCATATATATATATATATATATATATATATATATATATATACAGGCGTACGAGTGGCTGTGTGGTAAGTAGCTTGCTTACCAACCACATGGTTCCGGGTTCAGTCTCACTGCGTGGCACCTTGGGCAAGTGTCTTCTACTATAGTCTCGGGCCGACCAAAGCCTTGTGAGTGGATTTGGTAGACGGAAACTGAAAGAAGCCCGTCGTTATATATGTATATATATATATATGTATGCATGTGTGTTTGTGTGTCTGTGTGTGTCCCTCCACCATCGCTTGACAACCGATGCTGGTGTGTTTACATCCTCCGTAACTTAGCGGTTCAGCAAAAGGGACCGATAGAATAAGTACTAGGCTTTCAAAGAATAAGTCCTGGGGTCGATTTGCTCGACTAAAGGTGGTGCTCCAGCACGGCCGCAGTCAAATGACTGAAACAAGTAAAAGAGTAAAAGAGTATATATACATATGTATGTATGTTTAATGGGGTGCTGAAAAGTTCCTGGCTTTAGGCAAAAGAAAATAGAGGAGGATCAGTTAATTATGATTTTATTCAACATACAAAAATATCTTGATTTAATTAATGTAGTCCTAGATACACTATGCCTGAATAAAAGACAGGATGGTCACAGCTGAAACATCTTTGATCACAGGTCTGCTGGATCAGGACTGACCTGGGGTTAAACAACAACAGCAACAAGGAAGGACACATTAGATAATGTAGTCCTAGATACATTATGTTTGAATAAAAGACAGGGATGGTCACAGCTGGAACATCTTTGATCACAGTGCTACTGGATCAGGACTAACCTGTGGCTAAACAACAACAAGAAGGAATGGCACATTAGATAATGTAGTCCTAGATACACTATGCCTTTATCAAAAACAGGATGGTCACAGCTGGAACATCTCTGATCATAGGTCTACTGGATCAAGAGTGACCTGGGGCTAAACAACATTAACGAAGAAGGGCACATTAGATAATGTAGTCCTAGATACACTATGTCTGAATAAAAAAAAACAGGGATAATCACAAATGGAACATCTTTGATCACAGGTCTACTGGATCAGGACCGACCTGGGGCTAAACCACAACGAAGAAGGGCATCTCTGATCATAGGTCTGTCAAACCAAATCTAATCTGGAGCTAAAACCCCTGATATAATATCACTCACAACAATTGTATACCACGTCACACACAATGGCAGACAGTCACCATCAACCAAACGACACATGAAGGCCTACATAATGTCCTTTACGGTTTCTTGCTCGCAGATTCATTAACCTACTTCTAACGAGCTATTTACGGTGGAAGGAAAACAGCTGGCTGCTGCTGCTTCCAAAGGACACCTCAGAGAGAGAGAGAGAGAGAGTGGCGTCTCTCACCTTTGTCCACAAACACAAGAGGTCGTGTTATTTTACTCACTGCAATAACATTTGATAGCTTCAGTGGCTGTTGATTTTGTTTTTTTTTCTAGTAAGAAAAAGGCTCGTCTGCTGTGTGGTAAGAAGCTTGCCTCTCAACCACGTGGTCCCGGGTTCAGTCCCACTGTGTAGCACCTCGGGCAAGTGTCTTCGACTATAACCTCGGGCCGACCAAAGCTTTGCGAGTGGATTTGGTAGACGGAAACTGAAAGAAGCCCGTCGTATATATATATAAGTATGTGTGTGTATATGTTTGTGTGTCTGTGTTTGTCCCCTCACTATCGCTTGACAACCGACGCTGGTGTGTTTACGTCCCCGTAACTTAGCGGCTCGGCAAAAAGAGACCGATAGAATAAGTGAATTTGGTAGATGGAAACTGAAAGAAGCCAGTCATGTCAGGTGCAGGCATAGCTGTGTGGTAAGAAGCTTGTTTCCTAAACGCATGGTTCCAGGTTCAGTCCCACTGTGTGGCACCCTGGGCAAGTGTTTTCTACTATAGCCTCGGGCTGACCAAAGCCTTGTGAGTGAATTTGGTAGATGGAAACTGAAAGAAGCCAGTTGTGTCAGGTGCAGGTATAGCTGTGTGGTAAGAAGCTTGTTTCCTAAGCACGAGGTCCTGGGTTCAGTCCCACTGTGTAAAACCTTGGGCAAGTGTCTTCTACTATAGCCTCGGGCTGACCAAAGCCTTGTGAGTGAATTTGGTAGACGGAAACTGAAAGAAGCCTGTGTGTGCGTGCATACATGCATTTATCCCCCACCAGTGCTTCACAACTGGTATTATTGTGTTTACATCCCCATAACTTAGAAGTTTGGCAAAAGAAGGTGGCACCAACACCAGTGCTTTTTACATGGTACCATCATCGATAGGGACAACAAGTACATTGGAAGACAAAGTGCAGGCGTGTGTGTGTGTGTGTGTGTGTTATTTTTTCTTTGCAGCAAGATGGCAGAATTATTAGCAAGCCAGACAAAATACTTTGTGACATTTCTTATAACATTACGTTCCGAGTTCAAACGCTGCTTAGGCCAGCTTCACTTTTCATCCTTTCAGGGTCAATAAAATAAACTAGGTGTTGAGCAGTGGGGTCGATACGATCAACTAGCCTCTGGCCACAAAATTTCAGACCTTACACCCGAAGTAGAAACGATTGTCTCCTTGCCGTGACATTGCATGGTCGTTTCAAGTGATTGTCACCATCTGGTAACCAGGGCCATTCATTTCCAACGTTCCACAAGAACATGTCTGACCTTCAAGGAAATGTTACCTTGCTTGGAAACAGGTGAGGGTTGGTGACAGAAAGAGCGTCCAGTCATAGAAGATCTGTTTCAATGAATTCTGTCCAACCCAGTGAATGAGTGAGAGTGAGTGAATGAGTGTGAGTGAGAGTGAATGAATGTGAGTGAATATGTGTGAAAGAAAGAGAGATAGATAGAGAGAGAGAGAGAGAGAGAGAGAGAGAGAGAAAGAGAGAGAGAGAGAGCGAGAGAGAGAGATAGAATGTGTGAGTGTGTGTATGTGTGTAGCTGACAGGAAATAGCTCAATGAGGTCATTTAATGCACGATTGCTTCACAGCTATTTGATCTCTGTTTAAACTCAATCCCCCTGCCATAAACTGGTTAGTAATTCAAAGATACAAAGACATCCAACGGTAAAGGCCAAATCAAGAACACACCCTCCACCAAAAAAAAAGAAAAGAAAAGAAAAAAGAACAACTGGGAGTAGGGAGAGGAGCAGACAAGAAGAGACAGAGACATTCTGAATCAATTGCAAAGCAAGTAACCTGTCCAAGAATTTGCCGCTAACTCCAAAGATAAAAGCTGGTACAGTGGAAAGGAGACTTTTCTTTCTTTCTGTCCTGTCGCAGACAGTTACACACAGAGCCAACTGCACTGTAGGCAACTCATCTAGAACGGGGGTTTTCAAACTTTTTGATTTGCGAACCCCTTTATATTTCAGGACGCTTATGAAATTTATACATAAATATTTGCTTAAAATAACATATATTTTTACATTTATTTATTTAACAGTATTTAACAAAATAGGTTTATTGTCAATTAAAAGATTTCGATTAAAAAACATATAAAATCAAATTGCCCATAAAAAGTATTTGCTGTCCACGGACCCCCTGTCTTGTCCTTGCAGACCACAGTTTGAAAACCCCTGGTTTAGAGTCAAGGTTTGGCTGCTATTTTCAGCATGGCGGTATCTCTTAGATCAGGGGTTTTCAAACTTTTTGACTTGCGGACCCCTTTATATTTCAGGCTTTACCTTATAAACGCTTATGAAATTTATACATAAATATTTGCTTAAAATAACATATATTTTTACATTATTTATTTAACAGTATTTAGCAAATAGGTTTCTTGTCAATTTTACACACAGGATTTTTTTAATACATACTTAGTGAGAAGGATGTGCTTGCTTGGCTCTGCATGGACCCCCTGTCTTGGCTTTCCACAGACACCCTGTCTTGTCCTTGCGGACCCCCTGTGGTCCGCGGACCACAGTTTGAAAACCCCTGATCTAGAAGTTTGGTAACTCCTTAAATAAGAGGTGCAGAACAAAAGGAGCTTTTTTTGTTGTCCTGTCACAGACAAATACACACAGAGCCAACTGCACTGTAGGTAACTCATCTACGAGTTTGGTAACTCCCTAAATAAGAGGGTACAGGGCAAAGGGAGCCAGCACATTCCATACCTGCAAACATTACAGGTCCATGCACACACACACACACACAGAGCATCCTCAAAATTCACACAAGCACAACCCAAAGACTGCATATCTACAGGAGTGGCTGTGTGGTAAGTAGCTTGCTTACCAGCCACATGGTTCCGGGTTCAGTCCCACTGCATGGCATCATGGGCAAGTGTCTTCTACTATAGCCTCGGGCCGACCAAAGCCTTGTGAGTGGATTTGGTAGACGGAAACTGAAAGAAGCCCGTCGTATATATATATATATATATATATATATATATATATATATATGTGTGTGTGTGTGTGTGTGTTTGTGTTTGTCCCCCCAACATCGCTTGACAACCGATGCTGGTGTGTTTACGTCCCCGTAACTTAGCGGTTCGGCTAAAGAGAGACCGATAGAATAAGTACTAGGCTTACAAAAGAATAAGTCCCGGGGTCGATTTGCTCGACTAAAAAAGGCAGTGCTCCAGCATGGCCGCAGTCAAATGACTGAAACAGGTAAAAGAGTAAAAGAGTAAACATTGCAGGCACACACACACACACACACACACACACACAACCAGAGCTTCACTTTTCTCTCACTGACACCCACCGCCAAACCGAGGAAGTTGGTTTACTAAACTGACAGAGAGGGTAAGCTAAAATTAAATTGAACTATAAAAAAAAAAACAAAAAAAAAGCTAACAGCCCATGACCCAATTTCTGAGGTATCTAGAACAACGTTATCTAATGCTTCCATCATCTTAAATAATTTTTTTTTTTTTCCTTCTTAGAAGCTGCTCTCAATAGTTTCCAAAATAACACCATATTTGCAGCTCACTGCCCCCCCCCCCCCCGCACCTCAGCACATTTTTCTTCTTACTTCTCACATAGACATGCTCTTTAGGCCCTTCTGATACCAACATGCTGGAGACCACTCTTGGTTGTCAGATACAAACTTCCCATTTTAAAGCGAGATTGCGTAGGAGTGGCTGTGTGGTAAGTAGCTTGCTTACCAACCACATGGTTCTGGGTTCAGTCCCACTGCGTGGCACCTTGGGCAAGAGTCTTCTACTATAGCCTCGGGCCGACCAAAGCCTTGTGAGTGGATCTGGTAGACGGAAACTGAAAGAAGCCCGTCGTATATATGTATAAATATATATATATATATATATATATATATATATATGTATGTGTGTGTGTGTGTGTGTAATTGTGTGTCTGTGTTTGTCCCCCCTAGCGTTTATGTCCCCATCACTTAGCGGTTCGGCAAAAGAGACCAATAGAATAAGTACTAGGCTTACAAAGAATAAGTCCCGGGGTCGATTTCTTTGACTAAAGGCGGTGCTCCAGCATGGCCGCAGTCAAATGACTGAAACAAGTAAAAGAGTAAAAGAGTAAAAGAGTACTAAATTCTTCGCTATTTTCGAAATCATTCAAAAGAAAGGCAGTGTGACTCAACAGAAATAGCCAATCAAAAAAAAGGGTTAATTAACAAGGAAATGAAAATAGACATTGGTGGTGGGGCAAGGAATTAAATAATTAAAAAATTTTATTTTTTTTAAATCTCTCGAAACCTTACTTTAACGAAACAAGACAGACTTGTCCACTGGGCACACCCGTTCCCACCCCTGTATTCAATCTCCATGGCGCCCTGCCCTGCCCTCTCACGAGATACACAATAGACAATAACGAAGAATCTGACTTATTTCTAGCAGCTGGAGCTGGCAATCCACAGACTTCAACTGCACCATTGTCAACTCTGCTAGTAGTAGCAGCAGCAGCAGTGGTAGTAGTAGTAGTAGTAGTGGTGGTGGTGGTGATAGTAGTAGTAGTAGCAGTAGTAGTGGTGGTGGTGGTGGTGATAGTAGTAGTAGTAGTGGTGGTGGTGGTGGTGGTGGTGATAGTAGTAGTAGTAGCAGTAGTAGTGGTGGTGGTGGTGGTGATAGTAGTAGTAGTAGCAGTAGTAGTGGTGGTGGTGGTGGTAGTAGTAGTAGTAGTAGTAGTGGTGGTGGTGGTGGTGGTGGTGGTAGTAGTAGTGGTGGTAGTAGTAGTGGTGGTGGTGGTGGTAGTAGTAGTGGTGGTGGTGGTAGTAGTAGTGGTGGTGGTGGTAGTAGTAGTGGTGGTGGTGGTGGTGGTGGTAGTAGTGGTGGTGGTGGTGGTAGTAGTGGTGGTGGTGGTGGTGGTAGTAGTAGTGGTGGTGGTGGTGGTAGTAGTAGTAGTGGTGGTGGTAGTAGTAGTAGTGGTGGCGGTGGTAGTAGTAGTGGTGGAGGTTGCAGTAGTAGTAGTAATAGTAATAGTAGTAGTTATATAACTGATGGCGTAATATATAAGCTATGGCAGTGGTAGGAGGTGACGGTGGTAGTAGCAGCAGTAGCAATAATAATAATAATAATAATAATAATAATAATAATAAAAAATAATAAATAAAAAAATAATAATAATAATAATAAATAATAATAAATAATAAATAATAATAATAATAATAATAATAATAATAATAATAGTAGTAGTAGTAGTAGTAGTAGTAGTAGTAGTAGTAGTAGTAGCAGTAGTAGCAGCCACCACAGCGGTTCATCCATCATCGCACTATAAACGGTTTAGTTTCCTAAGCTAAAAAGCAAACAAACATTTCCCAGAGTCAGCATTAAAAAAACAAACCTGGCACAAGAAGACCTGAGAACCAAGAACAAGAAGAACAAGAACAACAACGGCTGTCTGAGATGCCAGACATATTTCAGTAAGTCACCTGACTACAACAAGACAGATGGAAAAGGTGGCGGTGATGGTGGTGGGGTGGGGTTTTTGTTGTTGTTGTTTTTTTTGGGGGGGGTTTGTTGTTTTGGGGTGTTTTTTTGTTTTTTTGGGGGGTTTTGTTGTTTTGGGGGGGGTTGTTCTTTTGGGGGTTTTTTGTTGTTTTTTGGGGGGGTGTTTGTTGTTTTTTGAGGGGTTTTGTTGTTTTGGGGTTTTTGTTGTTTTTTTGGGGAGGTTTTGTTGTTTTTGGGTTTTTTTTTGTTTTTTGTGGGGTTTTGTTGTTTTTTTTGGGGGGTTTTGTTGTTTTTGGGGTTTTTTGGGGGTTATTTTTGTTGTTTTTTTTGGGGGGGGGGGGTTTCCCCAGAAATGTAAGGAATGAAGTTACACAGGATTTTATTATCAATAATAAAAATAACTATCCTCTCTGCTAAAGGCACAAGGCCTTAAATTGGTGGGGAGGGAGGGGGAGTCGATTACATCGACCCCCTCCAGTGTTTCACCGGTACTTAATTTATCAACCCTGAAAGGATATCAATAATAATAATAATAATAATGAGGGTTTCTTTATTAACCCACAAAGGGTTCACATTAAGAAAAACATTATGGGCAGTACAAGACAAAACAAAAGGATGTGTGTGAATGTGTGTGTGTGTGTGTGTTGTGAGGATTTAGCATGTAAACAAGATTAATAAGATCTGGAATTTCGGAACAGGGAACTAAGTTGATTTCAGCGACCCCAATTTTTCACTGGTACTTAATTTAACGACTCCAGAAGGATGAAAGGCAAAGTTGACCTCGGCAGAATTTGAACTCAAAACATGAAGATGGATAAAATGCTGCTAGCCATTTTGACCGGCAATGCTAACAATTCGGCCAGCACGCTGCCTTAACCCTGGTTTACCAGTGGATGGCTTATTTTTCTCTATACCGTAGCACT
>NC_142957.1:10966526-10976526 GCF_046866305.1 Octopus bimaculoides | reverse complement strand
CATACACACATACATATATATATATACATATATACGACAGGCTTCTTTCAGTTTCCGTCTACCAAATCCACTCACAAGGCTTTGGTCGGCCCGAGGCTATAGTAGAAGACACTTGCCCAAGATGCCACGCAGTGGGACTGAACCCGGGACTATGTGGTTGGTATATATATATATATATATATATATATATATATATATATATATCTCTATATATAAATATATATATATATATAAATATATATATATATATAAATATATATATATATATATATATATATATATATATATATATATATATATATATATATATATATATATATCTATATATCTTACACATACATACATATCCTATCGGTCATCTGTAGATGAAACTAAAACGTCTTCAGATCAATTTTTTTTCTGAACTAAATAGCATCATCTGGCGGCAAGTCCTCTCTGAATGGTTTTTATTTCAGAGATTTCTTTCTCGCAAATGAATAGTCTTCCCTACGACTGGTGAGCACCATCTACCCGTGACTTTATTGGGTGGCTGTTGACTCTTATGAGTGCCTCAGCACTTTGACTGGGTTTTGTTTTCCAAACCTGCAGGTCTCCAAAAATCAGTAACATATTCATATGTGTGCATTCATGTATTCACATGCGTACACATTTATCTACTTGCCCCTCCCGCCAACGACGAATATATTCTTACATAACACTGACATATGTTCACATGCGCACACATATCTACACATACATACATACATACGCATTCGCACAAATATATGTATTCACACACACACACATGCATAATACAATCTTATTAACTCCCAAACGTTCTGATTTCCACCTATATATAACCTAACTTTGATATATCTTTAAACATAATCTCAGTTTTATCTTTATTTAATCTCAATATGATCTCTGTGTATGTGCACATATATATATATATATATATATATATATATATATATATATATATATATAATCTGACTTGCTGGCATCACTAGATGCAAACCATCCCTCTCTTTCATAGTTCCTCCTCTCAAATGTACACCCACTCAACTCACCTTGTCAATTGTATAAACGAGTATTAGTCTGGACTCATTCTCCGCTCACCTTCTTGTTAACTCTATAATACACTGTAACCCTTGACACACACTCGACTCAAAAAGAAGCCTGTCATATATAATATATATATATATATATATATATATATATATATACTCTTTACTCTCTTTTACTTGTTTTAGTCACTTTGACTGTGGCCATGCTGGAGCACCGCCTTTTAGTCGAGCAAATCAACCCCAGGACTTATTCCTTGTAAGCCTAGTACTTATTCTATCGGTCTCTTATGCTGAACCGCTAAGTTACAGGGACGTAAACACACCAGCATCGGTTGTCTAGCGATGTTGCGGGGACAAACACGGACACACAAACACCCACACATACATATATATATATATATATATATATATATATACATATATATGACGGGCTTCTTTCAGTTTCCATCTACCAAATTCACTCACAAGGCTTTGGTCGGCCCGAGGCTATAGTAGAAGACACTTGGCCAAGGTGCCACGCAGTGGGACTGAACCCGGAACCATGTGGTTGCTAAGCAAGCTACTTACCGTACAGCCACTCCTACACCTATGTATCTATATATATATATATATATTATCATGTTATATATATATATACTTTATTTAAAAGCAGCAGAAATATAACAAAAAAAACGTTACTCTGAGTTTCACGTTCCCGTTCATTGGACAGTTTTGTTAGAAAATCTTGTTGCACATTTCATGTGCTTACTCCGGTATATATATATATATATATATTTGCGTGTGTAGCCTGATGACTATAACACATTAGAGAGACACACAGGAGATTCCAAAGAGGAAACCAATGATGGCTTTTGTGCCGACAGTTACCAAGCATCCCAGAAAGGTCAGGATGAGGTGCATCAGTTTATTTTCTGGGAGGAAACGGAAAGACCTGATGTTTCGATGAACAGCCCTGTCAGACGCTTCAGATTTCCTCTCTTCCTTATGGCATTGTAATTAGATACATTGATACATGGCTTTATACATAAATATACAACTGTGTGTGCATATATATATATATATATATATATATATATATATGTATGTGCGCATACTTATATGTATGTATATATATATATATATATATATATATATATATATATATATATAAGCGGACGTTAAACGACGACGACAATACGTACAGACATATATATATATATATATATATATATATATACTGCCTGACTGGCCTTGTAGGGTTTTCGAGCGAGATCGTTGCCAGTGCCCCTGGACTGGCTCTTGTGCGGGTGGCACATAAAAGACACCATTTCGAGCGTGGCCGTTTTCGTGCGGGTGACACGTAAAAGCACCCACTACACTCTCTGAGTGGTTGGCGTTAGGAAGGGCATCCAGCTGTAGAAACTCTGCCAAATCGGATTGGAGCCTGGTGTTGCCATCCGGTTTCACCAGTCCTCAGTCAAATCGTCCAACCCATGCTAGCATGGAAGGCGGACGTTAAACGATGATGATGATGATGATGATGATGATGATATATATATATGGTCGGGGGAGTGGCTGTGTGGTAAGTAGCTTGCATACCAACCACATGGCTCCGGGTTCAGTCCCACTGTATAGTACCTTGGGCATTATTTACATTTGACAGATATTTGTCCTCATCTTGTTTGTTGTTAACACAATGTTTCGGCTGATATACCCTCTAGCCTTCATCGGGTGTCTTGGGGTGAGTCTCTACATCTACACAGGAAAGTTAGATGGTTTGAGAGACGAGCAAGTATTTGATGGAATTTCTCTGTATGTCTCCATTGAAGTCTAATGTCGGTTCCATACTGATTAGATTGTACAGTTCTATATTTAAAAGATGAGGAATTATGTACATTATTTACATTTGACAGATATTTGTCCTCATCTTTGGCTGATATACTCTCCAGCTTTCCTTTAAGTAGCTGTTATATCAGCCGAAATGTTGTGTTAACAACAAGATGAGGACAAATATCTGTCAAATGTAAATAATGTAAACAAATTTACATATTAAACTCAATCCTGGAAGCTGGTACGTAAACCCTAATGACATGTAGCCACGTGGTATTTCGTTATGCAACCACAATATACTATAAGGTATATTGAATGTTTTTATAAGTCAATACCACGTTCTACATTGACAAAACACCAAGAAGAATTTGTAAATGCATTGTAAAATTCCTTGTATGTAAAATTATGTAGTTGCTGAATGGCCTAATGCCGGTACACAGCACAGACTACCAGTACTAAATCTGGGTGGAAGGGGTTAAGCACTGGTGATGGTAAAAAGCACCCAGTGCATTCTGGAGTGTTTGGTGTTAGGAAAGGCATCCAGCTGTAGGAACCAAGCCAAAACAGACTATGGGACCTGGTGTGACCTCCAGCCTTGCCAATTCCTGTCAAGCTGTGCAACCCATACCAGCATGGAAAATGGACGTTAAATGGGCTCTACTTAAATACAGAGGTCCCGTAGGGTTAGGCTTAGTTTTTAGGGATCTCTGTATTTAAGTAATACCGTTAAATGTTGATGAAACAAAGGCAGTACATCTCTACAGAAATATTGTAACAGAAGGGTTAATGACTGCCCCTGTTAAAACAACTGCTTTCTCTTTCTTCACATCCTTAATTGCATTTTCAGGCTTTTAGCTGTTAACTTCAGTAGCTGGTCCCTTTGTCAAGTACACGATGTAGTCCCTTCTCTCTCTCCCTTCCTTGTGTGCATCCCCCTCTGTTGACTCTCTTAATAACATTTCCATATCCTTTCCTTCTCAGCATCAGTCAGGGTAAGTGCTCCCTTAGTCTAAATCAGGGGTTCTTAATTTTTCTTTCCTTTTTCTTTTTTTTTTGTAGCCCCTTCCTTTAAGTATCCACCTTAATAATAATAATAATAATAATAATAATAATAATAATCCTTTCTACTGGAAGCACAAAGTCTCAAATTTGGGGGAAGGGATTGAGTCGATTATATCAACCCCAGTGTGCAACTGGTAATTATTTAATCGAACCCGAAAGGATGAAAGGCAAAGTTTACCTTGGCAGAATTTGAACTCAGAAGGCGGCGAGCTGGCAGAAACGTTAGCACGCCGGGTGAAATGCTTAGCGGTATTTCATCTGCCGTTACGTTCTGAGTTCAAATTCCGCCGAGGTCGACTTTGCCTTTCATCCTTTCCGGGTCGATAAATTAAGTACCAGTTACGCACTGGGGTCGATCTAATCGACTTAATCATCCGTATGTCTGTCCTTGTTTGTCCTCTCTGTGTGTAGCCTCTTGTGGGCAATAAAGAAATAGGTATTTCGTCTGCCGTTTCGTTATGAGTTCAAATTCCGCCGAGGTCGACTTTGCCTTTCATCCTTTTGGGGTCGATAAATTAAGTACCAGTTACGCACTGGGATCGATGTAATCGACTTAATCCCTTTGTCTGTCCTTGTTTGTCCCCTCTATGTTTAGTCCCTTGTGGGCAATAAAGAAATAAGAAAATGACTCTCCCCAGACACAACAGAAAACGTAAAAGGTGGTGAGATTGTGTTTAACCGCGAAGTAGAAACCGCGAAGTAGAAACCGCGAAGTACTGTATATATATATTTTTTATTATTCTTATAATTTGTATATATACAATATACAATATATATATATATATATATATATATATATACATATATATATATATATGTACAATATATATATGTACAATATATACTCAATTGTGAGTATTTTGCACTGGGGTCGATCTAATCGACTTAATCATCCGTATGTCTGTCCTTGTTTGTCCCCTCTATGTTTAGCCCCTTGTGGGCAATAAAGAAATAAGAATCTGAACTCAGACCACAGCAGCTGATGAAATACCGCTAAACATTTCGCCAACATTTTAACAGCTCACCACCTTTAATAATAATAATAATAATAATAATAATATATATATTGTAAAGTTGTCTAGCTGAAGCCTGGTGTGTGCATACATACACACACACACATATATATATATATATATATATATATATATATATATATACATACACAGTGGTCATGTGTCCGTTATTGTCAGAACATAATGATGATGTTGATAACGTCTATAATTTAAGAGTTAAACATACCAATTTGTGTGTAGTGTTTGAAGGGTGTTTAAAATCATGTGCCCCTGTGTAAATAATAATTAGGTTTATGTGTTGTGAAGTGGGTGTACATTTTATTCAATGCACTACTCTATTGGCTGAAATCTAAGACTGACTGGCTTGCGTACTCACAAAAGGCTAATGACATTTGAATATTCAGTTGATATGCTTGTGTGTGTGTGTGTGTGTGTGTGTGTGTGTGTGTGTAGCGTCATCATTTAATGCCTGTTTTCCATGCTGATATGGGTCGGATAGTCAGACAGGTGTTGCCCAGCTAGAGAGCTGCACCAGGGTTCTGTTGTCTCCTTTGGCATAGTTCCTGTGACTGCTGGATGCCCTTCCTAATGCTAACCACTTTGCAGAGTGTATGAGGTACTTCTTGTGTGACACCAGCATAGGTACTTTTTTTAGGCGGAACCAGCACGGGTGCTTTGTACATGGCAGCCAGTATGGCTGCTGTGTGCATGGCACTGGCGTGGGTGCTTTTCGTATGGCACCAGCATAGGTGCCTTGTATGTGGTGGCAGCACATGTGCCTTTTACATGGTGCCAGCATGTGTGCCTTTTATGTGGTGCCAGCACATGTGCCTTGTATGTGGCACCAGCGCGTGTGCCTTGTATGTGGCATCAGCGCGTGTGCCTTGTATGTGGCATCAGCGCGTGTGCCTTGTATGTGGCTCAGAGCGTGTGCCTTGTATGTGGGGCCAGTGTATGTGCCTTGTATGTGGCACCAGCGTGTGCCTTGGATGTGGAACCAGCGCGTGTGCCTCATGTGTGGTACCAGCATATGTGTCTCGTGCGTGGCGCCAGTGCAGGTGCTTCGTGCGTGGCGCCAGCATGGATTTGGTTAAGAGAAACAGAAAGAAACCTATCATGTGTGTCTTTGTGCTTTTGTCCCCCACCACTTCTTGACTAGTGTTGGTATGTTGATGTGCCTGTAACTTAGCAATTCAGCAAAAGAGACCAATAAAATAAGTACCAGGCTTGAGAAAAGATAAAATGGGGTCAATTCATGTGACTAAAAATTCAAGGTGTTGCTCCAGCATGGCTGCAGTCAGATGACTGAGAAAAGTGAGAGAAATAATTGCAGTGTAGATAGACCTACTGACATGCAGTTAGCATCATCAACACAAGCACGTTACCTAATTACTGTCCCCTGTCCCTGATTCCGTGTCCTCTCCCCAACACCTTGCCCTGTCCCCTACACCTTACCCTGCCCTGCTCTTGACAGCTACAACATGACAACGGAAGATCTTGTTGGTTAACCCCAAACCCCCTCTGTCAGCTTGCTCGCTCACTCTTCTGCCTTGAGGCTAATTAGATCTTGTGATGAACTAATCCGATTAGATTGGATTAACATCATCACCTCTCTCTCTTCTGAAGATTAAGTGTTTTGTACTAGCGTGGTTGTGTGGTTAAGGAGTTAGCACTACAATCTTCCATTTCTGGGTTCAGTCCCACCACATGATTTTTTTTTCTTTCCTTTTTTTGATTTTGTTGTATCATAGATACATGCCTGAGGTACTCAGCCACTTAAAAGCTAATCCAAAGAGACTCGTGGTTTGATCGAACCTGTACAGAGATCCTGCCTGGCTCTACAATGCTAACCTCCCCTGTTCGAAAATATAAGGACACAGATTGTGTGTCGTATAACCAGTTAGAGACAATGTCTCCTGGGGCTAAACAACAGTAACATTCGTCCTAACCAGGTCTGCCACATTAGGCTGGCAAATAATTGTTACTTTAAAGTGCTGTTACTGAATATCTCTCATTGAGAAATATAGGAACAACAATGTTTCTATTTACTAATAAAGTTATTTTACTAAATTCTTTGTTATTTTCAAAATTATTTGAAACAAAGGCAGTTTATATCAACAGAAATAACCTAGTCATATGATTTAGCTTCCAGATATTTCCATCGTGTTTGTCCTAAACCCTATTCATACTGACCCACTTGAGGCCACCCTTACTGGTTCTATGACAAAAACTTCAGGATTTAACGTAATCTAAATTAAAACTTTGGCGATGTGCTCTGCTTAAGAGCACCTGCCAAGACAGGTACACCTGTGCTGGTGGCACATAAAAATAAATCAACTCTTGAATGTTGGGGCTCATGGAGGCAAAGTGGCTGAATACCTTTCAAGCGTTGAGCCTGATGGAGGCAAAGTGGCCGAGTTCCTTTCGTGTGTTGGGCCTCACGGAGCCAATGACCAAGACCTTTGGCATTATGTTGTGCTTGTGAAGAAGACCCATCAAGCCAAGCAAGATTGCAGTCATGGCAGATACTGGAGTCATGCAAATGGCATGTAAAAGCACCCATTAAACTCTCGGAGTGGTTGGCGTTGGGAAGGGCATCCAGCCATAGAAAACCATGCCAAATCAGACTGGATCCTGGCGTAGCCTTCCAGCATGCCACCTCAGTCAAACCATCCAACCCATTGCTATAATAATAATATAGCTGATTGCTATGATAATAATATAATAATTATATAGCTCAATGCTATAATAATAATAATCCTTTCTACTGGAAGCACAAGGCCTCAAACTTGGGGGAAGGGATTAAGTCAATTACATCAACCTCAGTACATAACTGGTACTTATTTAATCGACCCCGAAAGGACGTGAAATGATGATGATGATAAATTAAAAACTTCCCATCAAATTTTCATGTTATGTTCGAAACACCAGATTAATTACCGATAGTTATTTAACCAAATTCTTCATTATTTTTCACAATGAATTAAAACAAAAGGCAGAGGATTTCAACAGAAATATCCAAATTGTCTGATTTAGCTTCCATCATGTTTGTCTTAACCCTCTTGATACATCAGTCCATCTGAGACCACCCCCACTGGTCCTATGAAACAAATTGTTTTGCAGTACTCAAAAGAAAAACCTTTTCATTAAAACTTCACATTAATTTATGTTCCAAACAACAGATTAATTGGCAAGTGCTTCGTTATTTTCAGAATTAATTAAAACAAAGGCATTGTGTTTCAACAGAAATACTGGGAACAAAAAAGTTTAATATTGCTTGCAGCTTGCCCCACTTCTGGTTGTCTGACCCCATCTTTCATACTATAAACCTTAATCTATGATGTGTGTGTGTGTGTGTAATATAAATGAAATTTTAAGTGGTGCCTCTAAAACTGTATGCGTATGTGTGTGTATGTGCATATATATTTGTGTCAGTGTGTGTGTATGCATAAATGTGTATGTGTGTGCATGTGCATGCATATATATGTGTTTATGTACATGTGTGTAAGCATGTGTGTGCGTGTGTATTATGTGTGTGTATATGCACATATATATCATGTGTGTGTATATATATATATATATATATATATATATATATGCTGATCATAGTTTAATCAATGAACGTAGGAGCCAGATAAATACAGTAAAATAGCAGGGGTCAGTGGGACCCCTTTAAACGGCCCTTCAGAAATTGAACTGCCTTATGATACTCCCTGGGAGTTTATGGTATGAAATTCATTGTCGTTGCTCCAATTTGGTTGCCAATGCTGTGTATTTTAGTTTAAAATGCAGTAAAAATGGGAGGGGGTCAGTTGGACCCCAATTAAGTGGCCTTGAAAAAAATAGACCCTCTTAGGACATTCCCTAGGATTAGGGGAGTTGCTGGTTTGAGTTTCGTTGTCCTTGCACCAACGGTCTTGGAGGAGTTAACGAACATAAAAACGTAATGGACAGAGAAACATAACTCAAATTCATAATGTGTGTGTGTGTGTGTGTGTGTGTGTGTGTGTGTGTGTGTGTATGTGTGTGTGTCTGTGTGTGCTTGTTACATATTGTGTTGAGCAGTGACAACTATCTGCCTTGTATATATAAATATTTTCTCCTTCTGTCAATTCATTGTCAACAGTTGAAATAGGTACACACCTATAAACACAAATTCAATTAATATTTATCGATGTACAAAAGACAGACAGGAAAAAAACGCCCTCGTTTAGTCAATATTGTGAGCATACATGTATGTGTGTGTGTGTGTGTATATATATATGTATGTATATAAGCAGAGGCATGGCTGTGTGGTAAGAAGCTTGCTTCCCAACCACATTGCTCTGGGTGCAGTCCCACTGTGTGGCATCTTGGGTAATTGTCTTCTGCTATAACCTCAAGCCAATCAAAGCCTTGTGAGTGGATTTATTTTTAAGAACCATTTAAAACAAAGCAGTTTATTTCAACATAAGTATGGTAACAAAAGGGGTTTATGTCTGTATGTAATATAGGGACTATACTGGTTGTATGTACACAACATGGGTACCAGATAGCTACCCCGGGTGCTGTTAATATAGACTCACAGCAGATGTGGGTGGGTCTGGTTTGACCATGATGGCTAATAGTTTCTTTAACCTTTTTCATATCAATCCTCCTGAGACCACTGGTTCAATGATACGACCTTCATGTTTTGAAAGTGATCTAAATAAAGTGGTCATAGGCACAGGAGTGGCTGTGTGGTAAGTAGTTTGCTGACCAACCACATGGTTGCGGGTTCAGTCCCACTGCGTGGCACCTTGGGCAGGTGTCTTCTGCTATAGCCTCGGGCTGACCAAAGCCTTGTGAGTGGATTTGGTAGACGGAAACTGAAAGAAGCCCGTCGTATATATGTATATATATATATATATATATATATATATATGTGTGTGTGTGTGTGTTTGTGTGTCTGTGTTTGTCCCCACAACCGATGCTGGTGTGTTTACGTCCACGTAACTTAGCGGTTCGGCAAAAAAAGAGACCGATAGAATAAGTACTAGGCATCCAAAGAATAAGTCCTGGGGTTGATTTTTCTCGACTAAAAAGGCGGTG
>NC_142957.1:10941526-10954026 GCF_046866305.1 Octopus bimaculoides | reverse complement strand
TATTTATGTACATATAATTATATACAACTGCTTATATAGTAAACGGTGTATCACAATATATATACACGTATATACATATATATATATATATATTCACATATATATGAGTGTTTATAGAGAAGCGATCGGGGCTATATAAAGTGCAGACAGCGTCAGATTATACATCCAAAATAAGACATCAGTCTCTCCGGCGCTTTCCTCTCTTATATATATACACCTCGATATATATATATAATATACTGTTGTTATACAATGATCTGGGTGTCTAAATATTCATACATCCATGTAGATCCGTGTCTTTATACATATATATATTTATACAGAGAGGTAGATATATAAAGAGAGAGATAGACAGATCGGCGGGTCAGATCAAACTATCCAGCTCCTTTCTCTCAATATATATATATATATATATATATATATACACCTGTCTCTCGCTAAATATATATATATATATATATATATATATATATATATATACAGTTGTGTATCACACTGGGTCTATGTATTGTCTCTGTGTATGTTTTGCGTGCGTGCACATGAACTACATGTGTAGCAAACGTGGAGCAAAAGCGACAGCATTTAAGGCCGCCGTCCTCGGCTCCTGTCCGGGTCTTTCTTAGACTTTACACTCACCTTGCCGGAAGTGACTCATACCCCGAGCATGCGCACGTAATGCTAAGCCAACCTGGTGATGGAGCATTATGATGATTATTATTATTATGGTGGTGGTGGTGGTGGTGGTGGTGATGGTGGTGGTGATGGTGCTGATGATGGTGTTGGCGGTAGCGGTGATGGCTTCGGTGGAAGTGGTGGTGGTGGTGGTGGTGGTGGTGGTTGTGGTGATGGTGGTGGTGGTGAGGATGATGGTGGAGCGGTAGTGGTGGTGGCGGCAGCGGCGGCGGCGTAAGCGGTGGTGGTCATAGCAATGATGGTGTTGGTGGTAGTGGTTATAGTGGTGATGGTGGTGGTGGCGGTGATGGCGGTGGCGGTTGTGATGGCGGTGGCGGCGGTGATGGTGGTGAAGGCGGTGGTGAAGATGATGGTGATGATGTATGTATGTTGGTGACGGGGGGGGGGGCGGTAGTGGTGGGGAGAACCGGCGGACCTAACACATGGAGCCCTTCACTTCCAATGCTTATTTATTCACACCGTCTTGAATTAATCACAATCTCTCTGTTAACAGATTCGGGATTCCAATGACGTGATTGCTTATTTTTCAGAATGCCATTGTAGGCTCGGTGTGAAAGGCCAAATCTGGTTGGTTTGAACGTTCGGGTGGGACAGGACCCATTCAGACGCTAAGGAATTAAGGGCGCCGACCATTAGGGAACTGAATCTGGAAGGGTCTTGTGGAGTGTATGCATGTATGAACCGATGAGGGAGACCTCTACATGGTAGCTAGATTTGCTAGAAATAACAGCCAAATCTCCTTCACATCACACGCTTCTGTCTTGCGAATGAATGTATGTATGAGCCAATGAGAGAGACCTCTACATGGTAGCTAGAGATGGTAGAAATAGCAGCCAAATCTCCCTCAAATCACACCCTTCCGTCTTATGTATGTTTATATGTATGAACCAATGAGGGAGACCTCTACATGGTACCTAGATATGGTAGAAATAACAGCCAAATCTCCCTCAAATCACACCCTTCCGTCTTATGTATGTTTATATGTATGAACCAATGAGGGAGACCTCTACATGGTACCTAGATATGGTAGAAATAACAGCCAAATCTCCCTCAAATCACACCCTTCCGTCTTATGTATGTTTATATGTATGAACCAATGAGGGAGACCTCTACATGGTACTTAGACATGGTAGAAATAGCAGCCAAATTTCCCTAAAATTACACCCTTCCGTCTTATGTATGTTTATATGTATGAACCAATGAGGGAGACCTCTACATGGTACCTAGACATGGTAGAAATAGCAGCCAAATTTCCCTCAAATTACACCCTACTGTCTTATGTATGTTTATATGTATGAACCAATGAGGGAGACCTCTACATGGTACCTAGACATGGTAGAAATAGCAGCCATATCTCCCTCAAATCACACCCTTCCGTCTTAAGTATGTTTATATGTATGGACCAATGAGGGAGACCTCTATATGATAGCTAGACCTGTTAGAAATAGTAGCCAAATCTCCTTCAAATCACACCCCATTGTCTTATCCATGTATATATGTATGAGCCAACGAAGGAGACCTCTACATGGTTGATAGACCCGTTAGAAATAGCAGCCAAATCTCCCTCAAATCACAACCTACTGTGTTAGTATATGTATATATGTATGTATGAGCCAATGAGGGAGGCCTCTCCGCCTGTACATGGTAGCTAGACCTTGTAGAAATGGCAGCCAGATTTCCCTGAAATCATATCTTACTGCCTTATGTATGTATATATGTATGTGTGCACACGTTTGAATGTGGTGTATGCCTGAAGGCTTGCAAATCCAATGGGGGTCTTAAAAGACATGTTAAGATCCACAATGAGCAGAACTTACCTGCAGGTATTGGTAGTTCAAATCAGAGGTGCAGGTGTTTTTTCAGAACATTGTCTAGTTTAAAAAGTCACATCAGACGCCATGATGGGGCTAAGGTGTAGGTACAGGAGGTGGTCAAACTCTATGTAAGGAGTAGACAACCACCATGTATGGACCAATGAGGGAGATCTCGACACTGTAGAATCATACCCTACTATCTTATCTATGTATATATATATGTTTGTATGTATGCATGTATGAGATAACTAAGGAAACCTTTAGACCAGGGGTCAGCAAAGTGTGCAGTAGTGACCGTCAGGGGGTCTCTGTGACTCTCGGGAGTATAGTAACTTTATCAATGTAATAACATGACTGGATTTTTATAGTTCTTTATCAAATTCATTAACTATTTTCATTAAATTTTCTCTTGAAATGTTTATCAAAAAATGGGAACGAAGCAAATGAACGAAGGAATCCTTGCTCCTAAATCAAATCTTATTATTATTTAATTATACTTTTTTTAAATATTATTTTAGAAACTTTCATGATGGTAGCGTGGAGGTTGATAAGCTATGAAGGATTCCATGAAGAGGGCCAACCTCTGCCCTTGTTGGTAGCTAAACGTGTTAAAAATAGCAGCCAATCATACCGATATCTTATGCATGTATAAGTCAATGAGGGAGACCTCTACATGGTACCTAGACATGGTAGAAATAGCAGCCAAATTTCCTTCAAATTACACCCTGCCGTCTTATGTATGTATATATGTATGAGCCATTGAGGGAGACCTCAACATGGTAGCTAGACCTGTTAGAAATAGCAGTCAAATTACCCTCATTCACACCCTACTGTCTTATCTATGTATATATGTATGTATGAGCCAATGAGGCAGACCTCTATATGGTAGCTAGTCCAGCTAGAAATAGTAGCTAAATCTCCCTCAAATCATACCCTGCTGTCTTATGTAAATATGTATTATGAGCCAGAGAGAGAGACCTCTACATGGTAGCTAGAACTGCTAGAAATAGCAGCCAAATCTCTCTCAAATCATACCCTACTATCTTATCCATGTATATATGTATGTATGTATGAGCCAATAAGGGAGACCTCTACATGGTACCTAGACCTCATAGAAATAGCAGCTAAATCTCCCTCAAATCATACCCTGCTGTCTTATGTATGTATATATGTATGAGCTGATGAGGGAGACCTCTACATGGTAGCTAGACCTGCTAGAAATAGCAGCCAAATCTCCCTCAAATCACAGCCTACTTATCTATGTATATATATGTATGTATGAGCCAATGAGGGAAACTCTATATGGTAGCTAGACCTTGGAGAAATAGCAGCCAAATCTCTCTCAAACTACTTCTTACAGCCTTATGTATGTATATATATATATATATTTGTATGTATGATGGTGGTGGGGATTGATAAGTTATCAGGGATTCCATGGAGGGTGGCATGTGCGTATGTATGTTTGAGCTAACAAGAGAAACGTCTAGATCAAAGGTTGGCAAAGTCTTTAATATTGACCCCTGGGAAGGAGACAAGCTGGCAGAATTGTTACCATACCAGGTGAAATGCTGAGTGGCATTTCGTCCATCTTTATTGACCTGAGTTCAAATTCCACTGAGGTTGACTCTGCCTTTTGTCCTTTCAAGGTCAATAAAATAAATACCAGATAGTCTCAAAGACAGATAGTCTCATAGACAGATAGTCTCATAGACAGATAGTCTCATAGCCAGATAGTCTCATAGACAGATAGTCTCATAGACAGATAGTCTCGTAGATAGTCTCATAGACAAACAGCTTGGAGATACCAGCGCTTTTTCCTCTTTTCCACTGTTCAAAAATGTAATCCCATTTGAAAGAAACAAAGATTTCAAAATGTTGAAAAAAATCAAAGAGAATGCAACAACGCAGCTGCTTGCTATCTCAAAAAGGGGGTTCCAGGAATGCTTCTATCAATGGAAATGAAACTGGATAAAGTGTGTAGCCTCAAAAGGGGATTATCTCAAAGGAGATTAAATGCTGAACGGATACATGTTGAAACTTTCATTTTATAGCACTAGTTCCGATTCTTTTTGATCAGACCTTGTACACTTTACCCTTCCATACAACACCGAAATATATATGCTGAGAGACAACCTGAAAAATAGCTAGAGGGAGAGAAATAGACAGATAGTCTCATAGACAAATAGCTTGATGATACCTGCGCTTTTCCCTCTTTTTCACTTATGAAAAAATCAAATCCCACTTCAAAGGAACAAGATTTTAAGATGTTGAGAAGATCCAAGAGAATGCAACAGGGCAGCTGCTTGCTATCCGAAAAAAGGGAGTTCCAGGAATGCTTCCATGAATGGAAATGATACTGGATAAAGTGTGAAGCTTCAAAATGGAACTACTTCAAAGGAGATTAGATGCTGAGTTGATATGTCTTGTAGTTTTGTTTTTATAACACCAGTTAGCCGACCGAAGCTTTGTGATTGAATTTGGTAGGCGGAAGTTACTGCCGTGTGTGTATATGTCTGTGTATGTGCTTGTGCCTCTCTCCCAGAGAGTGAGAGAGGGAAGTTCCAATACATTTTGGTCAGACCTCGTATAAACCTGTTTGGGCTTATACCCAGGTGATGGTGGGGCAAGATGAGGGGCAGTGCCAGGTGACACACACTCTCGCTAAATCATTATTCTACACCCTAAGTTCAAATCATGCAGATTCTGGTTTTGATTCCTGCACTAGGCAATGTGTTGTGTTCTTGAGCAAAGCACTTCATTTCATGTTGTTCTTAACCAACTCAGCTGGTAAAAATGAGTTTTTCCTTTTATCCTTTCAAGGGTGACGAGGGACTGAGGTGGGCCAGAAGTATAGGGTCAATGACGTCATACAAATGGCTGAGGGGGGGGGGGCCTTGCTGGAATGAATGGAACAAAGACTAGCATGGGCCTCTTTTGACCTAGGGCTAAGGAAGGACACATTTGATAATGTAGTCCTAGATACACTATGTCTGAATAAAAGATAGGATGGTCACAGCTGCTGGAACATCTTAGATCATAGGTCTGCTGAATCAGGACTGACCTAGGGCTAAACAACAAGGAAAGACACATTTGATAATGTAGTCCTAGATACACCATGTCTGAATAAAAGACAGGATGGTCACAGCTGGAACATCTTTGATCATAGTTCTGCTGGATCAGGACTGACCTGGGGCTAAACAGTAATAACAAGGAGGGACACATTAGATAATGTATTCCTAGATACACTGTGTCTAAAAGAAAGACAGGATGGTCGCATCTGGGACTGATCTGGGGTTAAACAACAACAACAACGACAACAACAACAACAGAGACTCAGAGTCCCTCCCCCTCCCTTCCTTTCCCCTCCCCCTCCCTTCCTTTCCCCTCCCCCTCCCTATATCAGATTTTTCTGACAGTTGCTAACTTCTTGGCAGAGAGGTATTTCCTGTCTGTCTGTCTGTCGCCCCCACCCACCCACCCTCTCTGCTACCCCCTACCCTGCAAAGGGTCCCACATATTAACATCCACCCCTTTCCCCCGTTGCTCCTCGAACCCAACACGCAAACACACACACACATACATGTGCACATACACATACACACACACACACACACACGCTTGTATGTACACATACCCATGCAAACACACATATGCAAATGCGTAAACGCATACACACACGTAGACATAGGAACGCAAACATGCAAACATACTACTACTTACACACACACAAAATCACAGGTGCATGCTACACACATATATATATACACACATGTATGTATGTATGAGCCAATAAGGGAGACCTCTACATGGTACCTAGACCTCCTAGAAATAGCAGCTAAATCTCCCTCAAATCATACCCTGCTGTCTTATGTATGTATATATGTATGAACCAATGACGGAGACTTCTACATGGGAGCTAGACCTGCTAGAAATAGCAGCCAAATCTCCCTCGAATCATACTCTATTATCTTATGTATGTATATATGTATGAGCTGATGAGGGAGACCTCTACATGGGAGCTAGACCTGCTAGAAATAGCAGCCAAATCTCCCTCGAATCATACTCTATTATCTTATGTATGTATATATGTATGAGCTGATGAGGGAGACCTCTACATGGTAGCTAGACCTGCTAGAAATAGCAGCCAAATCTCCCTCGAATCATACTCTATTATCTTATGTATGTATATATGTATGAGCTGATGAGGGAGACCTCTACATGGTAGCTAGACCTGCTAGAAATAGCAGCCAAATCTCCCTCGAATCATACTCTATTATCTTATGTATGTATATATGTATGAGCTGATGAGGGAGACGTCTACATGGTAGCTAGACCTGCTAGAAATATTCTTTTCTACTCTAGGCACAAGGCCTGAAATTTTGGTGGAGGGGGGGGGGGAGTCGATTAGCTCAACCCCAGTACGCAACTGGTACTTAATTTATCGACCCTGAGAGGATGAAAGGCAAAGTCGACCTCAGTGGAATTTGAACTCAGAACATAAAGACAGACGAAATGCCGCTAAGCATTTCGCCCGGTGTGCTAACGATTCTGCCAGCTCGTTACCTTCAGTTGAAGCATATTCTTTCTTATTCTAGGCACAAGGCCTGAAATTTTGGGGGAGGGGGGGGGTCAGTCAATTAAATAAGCCCCAGTACACAACTGGTACTTAGATTTTCGGCTCCGAGAGGATGAAAGGCAAAGTCGACCTCAGCAGGATTTGGATGTCGGAGAGGGAAAGTAGGGGGCGGGGCGGGGCGGGGCGGAATGCAGCCAGTCAGGAGGGGAGACGCCTGGGGTGATAGTGGTGGTGATGGTGAGCCTTGGGGAACAGACAGAGTATGCGGAGAACGCTTCCCTTGATTCTTCAGTTCATCTGAGTCACCACCCTAGACACACACCCCTCCACACACACAAAAACCTCACCATCAGCACCACCACCACCACCGTCTCCTGTTTAGCACTTCATAATAATGCATAGGAGATTGTGGTGGTGGCGGTGCTGATGGTGGTGGTGGTGGTGGTGGTGGTGGTGGTGAGGAAAGAAACGGGATGAAGCCTACACTACCAATTTTTGCTCCTCTCTGTTCATCCACTCCCCCTCCTCCTCCTCCACTTCCCCTCCCCCTCTGTTTTCTTTTCCTCTGCATCGTTAAAGAGAGATGCTGGAGGGAGCGCAATGTGGGATCTCTGCTCGATCCTCTCCTCTCCCCATCATTGTCTGCGACCATATATATATATATATATATATATATATATATATATACGTATATATATTCGTATGTATATATATATATATATATATATGTAATCATGTGTACATATATACATGAATATATATGTGTGTGTGTGTGTATACACATATATATACATGCACACACATATATACATACACACATATATGTATGTATATATGTGTGTAACTGTATAGGTATGTGTGTGTGTATTGATGTTCCCTGATGAGAAATAACCCCTTATTTGGTACCCTGGAGTAAGTACTTCCAGGGATAGGGTGAAGAGCAGGGGAATGGAGGAGGGGGGACAGTGTTGAGGGGCCATGTAAGGGAGGAACGTCTTCAAAATATCTCAGTTTTTACAGTTGTCTCATGGCTGTCTTTTTTTCCTTTTGCATTTTGGTTATATATACACATATATATACATATATATATATATACACACACATATATACATATATATATATATATATATATATATATATATATATATATATACATATATATATATATATATATATGCACAAACACATATTCTTTTCTTTCTTTATTCTTTTATTTGTTTCAGCCATGTGACTGTGGCCATACTGGAGCACCGCCTTTAGTCGAGCAAGTCTCGACCCCAGAACCTATTCTTTGCAGGCCTAGAACTTATTCTATCGGTCTCTTTTGCCGAACCACTAAGTTACAGGGACGTAAACTCACCAACATCGGTTGTCAAGCGATGGTGGGGGGGGGGCGACAAACTCTGAAACACAAATATATACATATGCATATATATATATATATATATATATATATATATATATATATATATGATGGGCTTCTTTCAGTTTCCATCTACCATATCCACTCACAAGGCTTTGATCGGCCTGTGATGGAAGAGAGTTCCAAATTCTGACAGTTTGAGGAAAGAAAGCTATGCCTGTAGAATGCCTTCTTTATTCACGGAAGCGCAAAAGCATTTAGATGAAGATTCTGTGAATTTCGAGTCAGGTGAGATGGCACAAAAAGTGATCTGGAACTAAGAGAGAAAGTTCCTCAGAACACACACACACACACCACACAAGAAAGCCCCAATTAAGGCACGAAGCCACTTAATGTAAGGGTCTATGAAGAAGGAGAAATTAAGATGAAAGGAACGGATTTACTTTAGACCTGATAGAATTCCAAAGTCTGGCAGTTTGAGAGAAAAAGCTATGAACATAGGAAGATTTTTTTGTTCTTGGAAGCAACAACATTTGGATGGAGAAGCTGTGAATTTCGAGTCATGTGAGATGGTACAAAGTGATCTGGAACTAAGAGAGAAAGTTCCCCAGAACACACACACACACACACACCATACAAGAAAGTCCCACACAAGACATGAAGCCACTTAATGTAAGGGTCTATGAAGAAGGAGAAATTAAGACGAAAGGAACGGATTTACTTTAGACCTGAAAGAATTCCAAAGTCTGGCAGTTTGAGAGAAAAAAAGCTATGAACAAAGGAAGAAATCCTTATTCTTCGAAGCAACAACATCTGGATGGAGAAGCTGTGAATTTCGAGTCATGTGAAATGGTACAAAGTGATCTGGAATTAAGAGATGAAGTTCAAAAGAGCATTTCTTTTGGTAATAATGACAGAAAAGACTAGATGGCAAATGTCACATCAGTGAGACAAGGGTCTCAGAGTTCACCCAAGAGCAGGACTAATCAAATTAGGGACTCACTTTTGAACTCGGTCAAGGAGATCCTAATGACAAGACAGTGCATCTGTCCCTATTTTTTCCCAAAGTATTCCATACCAGGACGAATTGTGGACTTGGAAAGATACAAAATGGCCTCTCATTATTTTCGTTATTTTACTTGCAAGCAAAACTACAGCATTGCTCTATCGTTTTCTTATTTTCATTTATCTTTCCTTACATTTCTAGAGATAATGAATGAGGTCTTGTTGATAAAACTCCACTGCCAGATCAACTGCCCTCTCTCACATGTGAACCTAGCACCTGCTTATCTCAAGATCTGTAAGTTATTACACACGCCGAGAAGACACAGTTGATAGTATTCACCATTCTCTCTGACAGCACCAGGTTTTGTCTACGATGGTATTCAAAGTGATTTTGGTAGTTTTTCTGCTCACCTTGTCAGGTAAATAGGATTAAACTCTTGATCAACCTACATACACACACATATATATAAACATATATGTATGTGTGTATATATGTGTTATTTCTTTACTACCCACAAGGGGCTACACACAGAGGGGACAAACAAAGACAGACAAACGGATTAAGTCGATTATATCGACCCCAGTGCGTAACTGGTACTTATATAATCGACCCCGAAAGGATGAAAGGCAAAGTCGACCTCGGCGGAATTTGAACTCAGAACGTAGCGGGCAGACGAAATACCGCTAAGCATTTCGCCCGGCGTGCTAACGTTTCCGCCAGCTCTCCGCCTTGTGTATATATGTGTGTGTGTGGTTCCATATACTCTTTTACTCTTTTACTTGTTTCAGTCATTTGACTGTGGCCATGCTGGAGCACCGCCTTTTAGTCGAGCAAATCGACCCCAGAACTTATTCTTTGTAAGCCTAGTACTTATTCTATCGGTCTTTTATTGCCAAACCGCTAAGTTACGGGGACGTAAGCACACCAGCATCTGTTGTCAAGCGATGTTGGGGGGACAAACACTGACACACAAACATATATATATATATATATATATATATATATACGACAGGCTTCTTTCAGTTTCCATCTACCAAATCCACTCACAAGGCTTTGGTTGGCCCGAGGCTATAGTAGAAGACACTTGCCCAAGGTGCCACGCAGTAGGACTGAACCCAGAACCATGTGGTTGGTAAGCAAGCTACTTACCACACAGCCACAGACACATATGTATGTGCACACACACGCACGCACGCACACACACACACACATTGCATTTACTGGTATCTTATTGTTAGATATAGTTAACAAAATTCTTTTAAAACTTAGTTCTCTATTGATATCTGCCTGAACTTTTTAATCCATTTTTTCCCCTTCTAATTGTGTGTGTGTGAGTGTAAACGAATGTACAATATATAGAAATAAGTCATTCAAGACTAGAAAAGCACTCATAGATACGCGAGTGAAATTACTAATAGAGAAATGACTATAAACTTGGGAAACAGCAACAGCTTATGTGCAAAGGGAGGTAATCAAAGAATGTAATGTAATACTCCATATCAAGTAAATATATAATAAGTACATATAACAAATGAAAAATCCTTCAAGAATCCATAAAAATTCCCAGATCACTACCAAAATTTCATCATCTGCTCCTTGTGTCATGACCAACTATTTCTGCAAGTTTCATTAAATACCGTTGACAACTTTTTGAGATGTTTAAAAATGTTTAAATTTATCAGGAAGTGCAAAAATCTCCATTGGAATAAATGTATTTTTTAATCTTTATCTCATTATATTTTACTTCCAGGCATCAATACCGTAACTTCCGAAGGTAAGTGGACCTTATTCTATACAAGATACAGTAGTGAAAAAAAACTTAAATACTGCAAACCGATGGTAGAGGATGTTAATAAAGTACCTTGTTTTATAAGTACCTTTATTTTATAAGTCTTACCATGGTAGTTGTGAAGTTAACCAGTTAGTGCCCGAATGTTTTTTATTATCAAAAATCGTTTTTTATCCAACTTTATCTGACACTAAATCATCATCATCATCATCATTGTTTAACGTCTGCTTTCCATGCTGGCATGGGTTGGACGGTTTGACTGAGGACTGGCAAGCCAGAAGGCTGCACCAGGCTCCAATCTGATTTGGCAATGTTTCTACGGCTGGATGCCCTTCCTAACACCAAACACTCAACTGTTGAAACATTCCTGTCACAACTTGGGACCTTGAAGACTGCTTAAATGCAAGAAAGTATACCAGCCCTTTAATATTTGATATTCAATATTTCATCTATTCAATAAGACAATCAATAATTCATTTCATTTTACTATATATACTATATATTCTATATCCTACATTAATATTATAAGAATATAAATAAAACATAAAAAACAGACAGATTCGGAATTCCTTTGAATAATATAAACACCCACTACACTCTCTGAGTGGTTGGCGTTAGGAAGGGCATCCAGCTGTAGAAACTCTGCCAAATTAGATTGGAGCCTGGTGAAGCCATCCGGTTTCACCAGTCCTCAGTCAAATCGTCCAACCCATGCTAGCATGGAAAGCGGACGTTAAACGATGATGATGATGATGATGATGTATATATATATTTAAATTCAATAATAGGATGAACTCTTTTACAAGAATTTATCAAGTAGCTAGCATGAGAAAAACCTCATAAGGGAAAAAATCCATCATTCAATCCCAGTATATATATATATATATATATTTATATGAGGACATTACTATACAATAATGCCTCACGCTATGAGGGACTCTAAGGTCAAACTACCATAATAAACACATTTTTACCGAACGCGAGGAAATGCAACTCTCAAAGCCAGCCCCTTAAAAACAGACTGTTTTTAAGGGGCTGGGTTTGAGAGTTGCATTTCCTCGCGTTCGGTAAAAATGTGTTTTTTTTATGGTAGTCTGATCTTAGAGTCCCTCATAGCATGAAGCATTATTGTATAGTAATGCCCTCATATAAATATAAATATATATATATATATATATATATATATATATATGAATGTCTCTCTCTCTCTCTCACTCTCTCTGTTGCTTCTATTTTTCAGAGAAGGTACTCAGTTCCCG
>NC_142957.1:10931526-10936526 GCF_046866305.1 Octopus bimaculoides | reverse complement strand
TCACACGTGGACGGTTTCCTTTCCGAAGTAGTGGTCGCATTTATGTTGATGCTGTTGCTGTTATTATTGTTGTTGGAGCTGGTGGTGGTGGTGGAGGTGTTAGCCATCATCGTCTTTGTCGCCTGTTCAGTGTATGTCATATCTTGACCTTCGACCTCGATCAACTTCGATGTCGATGGTTTCTCCATCAACATTCTCAAAGGTCGATATTTTTCATCGAAGTAGCGCAGGGCAAATTCGATCTCTCTTCCTCTGGAATCACTGCAGACCATCTCCTCCTCAGTCGTCGTCGTTGTCGATGTCCATATTTCGGACAAATAGGCGTTGGTCGTGATTCCAGCCTCGAACACCTCCGACCACATCTGCTTGACCACTTCGATGTTCTGGTCAAACGGATGAACGCCCATACTGGCCAGTTTTCTCTTTCTCTGCTGGTTTTATTGTTTAGTTTATTTGTAATCCAAGCGCCAGGAGTTCGATTCTTGCACGAGTCAGCAGAATGGGGAACAGCTTTTACGTAACACCGGCATTGTTAGCGTCACCTAGTGGCGGTGACGATGGGAAACCTTTCCTCTCTCGACTTCTGTTCCATCAAGTGTATATATATAGATATATATATATATATATATATATATATATATATATATATATATATATATATATATATATATTATTTTGTTTAAAAGAGTTCCAACTCTGTCTGTTTATATATATATATATATATATATATATATATATATTATAGGCATCTCTGTATTTTAAATATATATATATATATATATATATGTGTGTGTGTGTGTGTGTGAGTAAAAATAAATACAAAAAAAGGGTTTTGTATGATCGTGTATAGAGGAATATATTATTTTATTAAAAGAGTTCCAACTCTGTCTGTTTTTTATGTTTTATTTATATTCTTGTAAAATTAATGTGGGATATAGAATATGGAATATATAATATATAATATAAAAATTGATGGTACAATGAAATGAAGTATTGAATGTCTTATTGAATATATGGAATATGTCTTATTGAATAGATGAAATATTGAGTGTTCAATATAAAGGATTAAATATATAAAGGCGAATTTTCTATACCTTGTGGTATTTCATCATGGCCGGTATGACAGACTGTAACAGACTGTAATAGATTGGCTGATTTTTTTGTCTTTTATACCAATTCCTTTGGACAGCAGCAGTATGTGTTTGGCTATTTTTAGAATTGATGCCAAATTTATTTTTAGAAATGATGACATTTGAGAAATTGTTTTGTGTTTTGGTTGTAGGGATAAGATTTTTAAACCCCAGTAGGTGTTTGGCTATTCTTAGAAATGATGCCAAATCTATTTTTAGAAATGATGACATTTGAGAGATTTTTTGTGTTTTAATTATAGGGATAAGATTTTTAAACCCCAAGTAAGATAAATTTAATCATTGTTCGTTAAGAGTGGGTTTGAATTTCTTAATAAAGTCCTTTTCTTTGCATTTTCTCTCAATTTCATTCCGGTTGTAAAGTTTATGGAATGGAAATATATTCTATATTCCATATTCTATATCCCACATTAATTTTACAAGAATATAAATAAAATATAAAAAACAGACAGAGTTGGAACTCTTTTAAACAAAATAATATATTCCTCTATACACAATCATACAAAACACCTTTTTTTGTATTTATTTTTACTCACACACACATATATATATATATATACATACATATATATATATATATATATATATATATATATATATGTATATATATATATGTATATATATGTATGTATGTATATATATGTATGTATATATATATATATATATATATATATATATATACCCACCCACACATACATCTATCTACATATATATATATATATATATATATTGTCATCATCGTCGTTTAACGTCTGCTTTCCATGCTAGCATGGGTTGGACGATTTGACTGAGGACTGGTGAAACCAGATGGCTGCACCGGACTCCAATGTGATCTGGCAGAGTTTCTACAGCTGGATACCCTTTCTAACGCCAACCACTCCGAGAGTGTAGTGGATGCTTTTACATATCACCGGCACGAGGGTCAGTCAGGCGGTATTGGCAACCGCCACACTCAAATGGTGTTTTTTACGTGCCACCTGCACAGGAGCCAGTCCAACAGCACTGGCAACAACCTCGCTCGAATGTTTTGTTTATGTGCCACCAGCACAAGTGCTAGTAATGCGATGCTGGTAATGATCATGCTCAAATGGTGCTTTTTACATGCCACCGGCATGGAAACCAGACAGCTGCTCTGGTATTGATCCCACTCGGATGGTGCTGTTAGCGCTCCACTGGCATGTGTGTCAGTCGTCAAATTTGGTTCAGTTTCGATCTCACTTGCCCCAACAGGTCTTCGCAAGCAGAGTTTGGTGTCCAATGAACGAAGGTTGGCATGGGTGCCAGTTGTCGAGCTGTGGACTGTTCTGTTAACATTTGCTTGAGTTTTCTGTCCCACTAGGTCATGAAGAGGCCGGCCACATCTCCAGCTACACCGACACCGATGGCTGCACCTTGAACCTGCATCCATACCTTTTTTTATTAAACTTTACAAGGTGGTTCTTCAAGGTGGTTTTTACACTGGCCCCTATTGCATGTGCAATCATTTCTTTCACCTGATTGTTGTTCTCAAGGTTTTGGGCGGGTGCAATCCAGCCACTCCAGCACTCTGTGGTGCTTTTTTTTTTAATGCTGAAGTGATGGTGAGTGGTCTTCCCCTCTGTGACCTGGTGGGAGCAGAATCTATTAAGGTCATGGTCGTCTAAATAGTCACCATTGGAGCTTAGTCTGATGAGGAGGCCCAGTTCCCTCGTGTTGACCTTACGGAACTCCACTTCACACTCACAGATTACCTAAATGCATTTCTCCACAGCAAAATATGTCTATAGATGGGTAGAGTGAAATCTCATCTTTACTAACCACTCCACAATCTGTGAGGTCGTTGGAGTGGTTGCAAGTACTGATTTTACTGAGGAGATCTCCCTGCTCACACAAACATCTGGAGACATCTCTATGATGCCGTAATACCTGTGAGAGGAAGTAGGACAGTCTATAGTTTCTGGAGATATTGCAAGATGCAACGAAAATTTTAGAAAAATAAAAAAGAAATAAGTGGAAATTTTACCGGTGAGTGTGTTAAGTTATAAAGGCACCAAAAGAGAAGGACTCTTCCCAGACACAAAAGTATATATCGTTGCTATTATGTTAAACTATTATGATACTTTTGCATAATAGCAACAATACACACACACACACACCTATATATACATAACAACAACAACAAAAGTGAATGAAAGAGAGAACAAATACTGTAATAATACTGGAATAATTTTAATGCATAAACGGTACAACAGGGTGTTTATTAGAGTCCAACACCACAGAAGAGTATATGTATGTGTGTGCGTGTGTTTGTGTATATATCTGACACATGTGTGTCTAAGCACCTTTACATTATACTGTTTGTATGTGTATATATGCATATATACACATACATACACATATATTTACACACGTATACATACACACATGCACGCACACACATTTTCTTTTACAAGCACATATATATATATACATAAGCATACATATCCACAAATATACATAAATACACATACATTTACATATATACATAAACATATATACAAATGTACACACACACACATACGTATGTGTTTGCGTGTATAAACATTCCACTATTAGAACTATTGCACAATCACTAATATATATGCATCTGTGTGTGTGTGTGTGTGTGTAGTTAAATAAGCTTTAGGTAAAGACCTTGTGGGTGTAATGATGTGTGGAAACAATTGTAGTGATTTTATTATATGAAAAGCAATTATAATTAAGAATTGAAATGTTTAAACACCTTCAGAAATTTGTGACGGCATTTCATTGTAAAATTCCCATTAAAATTTAATAATTCTAATTCAGAAGTAATTATATAATACATTTAATCACATGTAGAATTGCCAATACTGTACAATTGGGCAGAACAAATAATGGACTGCTTTAAAATCATACTTAATATTCCTATCTTTTAAGTCGCAAATGCATTTACTAAGATTTGTAGAATTACTTTTCCTTCTATACTTAAACGAATGAAAATGATTATGAAATCTAAATTTCCAAATTGTAGAAGATGAACCTAAGTAATTAAACTAATGATCCTCTTATTACCTTACATTGATACACTATATTTTGCCTTAAACACTAATTTTCTAAACGACAGACAATTTTTCATATATTAGATATTAAGCACAATTTTTCTAAAAAAAGTTTACAATATTTAATAAATAGATAACTAATTATCATCACATAGAGTCTCTGTTTCATGTCTTTAGTTTATATTCTTTCGTTATCCACTGATGTCACCAACAGTTGAATACAAAAATAGCTTTTCTTAGATTATACTTCTTAACTTTGTTTTTGTATGCGTTCACGTACTGGAAATATTTCCTTGGTCGACTCCAAATTTAACTGATTTTGGACCACCTTGAAAACCTTGTGTTAACATGTATTTTCAGATATATTAATCTGAATTATATTTTCTCTATCTAAATGTGTTGATACAACAGAAACAATTATCAGCTTTATATGGTGAATTCTACATTTAACCTTTTCGTTACTGTATTTATTTTGAGATGCTCTGTGTTTCTTTCAATTAATTTTAAATATAACAAAGAATTTAGTAAAATAACTTAGTTATCATTCAGCTAGTGTTAGGAACATAAATTGTGACTAAGGTTTGGTGGAAGATTTTAATTCAGAACTTCTGAAAACAAGACATTTGTACTACAGAGAGCCAGAGGTGGTTTTAACCAGGTTGGCATCAAAAGGGTTAAGAATTGTTTCTCTATTATATATTTTGACCCATTTGTTAACATATTTCTGTTGAGGTGCTCTGTGTTTCTTTCAATTAATTTTAAATATAACAAAGAACTTAGTAAAATAACTTAGTTATCATTAAGCTAGTGTTAG
>NC_142957.1:10919026-10921526 GCF_046866305.1 Octopus bimaculoides | reverse complement strand
AATGTTTCATCACGAGATAACATCTTTTACAGGTGCACAGTGTTAAAAAAAACCCCACAGAAATATACCAACATCAATAACAAGAGAGGCGATGATGATGATGATGATGACGATGATGACTTGGTGATGACTTGGTGATGATTCTGACGACTTACCGTCAATGTCCATAATGTTCCGAATCTCTCGCGTCAATAACTGGAACTTCCGTTCTAAGTCATCTTCTTTCTCTCTGTAAACAACAAAAGAAAAAAAACATTAATATATTTAAAGAAGTGATTTTTTTAATTCTCAATCGCAGAATAATGCTAATAATATACCCTAGCCACCTACACTTTTCTCTGCAAAATAGGGGTAGTTTATCCTGTTCAGGCTATATTATTAGCATTATTCTGCGATTGAGAATTTAAAAAATCAGTTCTTTAATTTTCTAACACATCTCAATGCTTCTAAAAGCAAACTTCATTTGTTTATTTACGTTTGTCGTAATTTGAATTTATTAATATATTTATTATTATTCAAGGTCGACTTTGTGTTTCATCTTCTCGGTGGTCGATAAATTAAGTACCAGTTGTGAACTGGAGTAAATCTAATCAACTGACCCCCACCTCTCCAGAAATTTGGTGCCTTGCACCTAGAGTAGAAAAGATTATTATTATTGAGTGAGAGAGCAGTGCATGCCATCAAAGTGACACTGGGGTACAAATATACAAAGCCCAGTATACCCATCATGACTACCTGTCTGATAAGGGTACACCAGGTACATGCATCACAACTGTATATGCAAGACATGGTGATCTCATATCAAGATAAACAGCGCATTACCTTGCAGGTAGGACCCAGTTAGAATTTTCATCAGGTCGTGTAGGTCATCCACTCAAAAGGTCCCTGAATAAGGGTTGTTTAAGGATGTTGAATGAAACATCCATGTTTCCAAGGGTGAATTACCCAAACTCCCACGAATTCCTCTCAACACATTGCTATGATGCTCCCCCACGACTTCTGCTTGTGGTCAGAGATGCACATATCATCAGCCACTAAGGGACATGCTCAACTGGTTAAGCTCAAACAACTGACAAGCAAATCTGTGGTATTCAGCAGAATATTTGCTGTAGCCCATCTTTTATGCCAAGACAAAACAGCGTACATGATAACACTTCCAATCAGTTAAGATCAGAAGCCATGAGAGCCACTGCCTGGTACTGCATCAGGGCATTAGCAAATCTGTGGTATTGAGCAGAATATTTGCTGTAGGCCATCTTTCATACCAAGACAAAACAATGTACATGATAACACTTCCAATCAGTTAAGATCAGAAGCCATGAGAGCCATTGCCTGGTACTGCATCAGGGCATTAGCAAATCTGTGGTATTGAGCAGAATATTTGCTGTAGGCCATCTTTTACACCAAGACAAAACAATGTACATGATAACACTTCTAATCAGTTAAGATGAGAAGTCATGAGAGCCACTGCCTGGTATTGCATCTTGGCATTTATTATTATTATTATTATTATCATTCTTCTTCTTCATCTTATTATTATTAAGGTGGCATGCTGGCAGAATGGTTAGCACGCTGGACAAAATGTTTGGCAGCATTTGGTCTGTCTTTAGATTCTGAGTTCAAATTTTATATATATATATATATATATATATATATATAAATAGGATTAATGGAATGTAATATAAAACTGAAGCAAATTAACACCAAATATACAGTGTGTGTGTTTTTATTGGCTAAACTGGCAATATGACCCTCCCCAAATTCAACACACGATTTCACATCAAAAATCTTGCAAAACAAATATATATATATATATATACACACATATACATACATAACATATATATAATATACATATATATATAGATGTATACACATATATATATATATATATACAGACACACACATACAGACACACACATATATATATCACATATACATATACGCACATGCACACATATATATATATATATATATATATATATACATTCTGTCTGTAAAACTGGTGGTAATGATAGAGAGAGATAGAAAAAGATAGAGAGAGAGAGAGAGAGAGAGAGAGAGAGATAGAGAGAGAGAGATAGAGAGAGAGAGTGAGAGAGAAAATGAGAGATAGACAGAGAAAATGTTATGTAGTTACAGTATGTTGAGTTGCATCTGTCTCCGAATCAAAGCGTTTCTCTTGTTGACCAGAAGAAACCATTCCTGCATCAGTTGCTCTTCTTTGGACCGATTGTTGCCTGAAAATAGTGGACACAAGGGAACAGACATTGAGTGCACGTGTGTGTGTGTGTGTGTATATATATATATATATATATATATATATATATATATATATATGTATATATATATGTATATATATATTATTACAAATTAAAAGGGTAAAGGTTTATCAATTTATTAATTTATTAATAAATTAACAATTAATAATTTTTACCAAGCCCTTCGGTATGTAAACACCATTATCGGTGGAGAACTTATTTAAAAGTTCTTATACATT
>NC_142957.1:10901526-10914026 GCF_046866305.1 Octopus bimaculoides | reverse complement strand
GGGGGGACAAATACAGACACACAAACATACACACACACACATACATATATATATATATATATATATATATATATATATACATATATACGATGGGCTTCTTTCAGTTTCTGTCTACCAAATCCACTCACAAGGCTTTGGTCGACCCGAGGCTATAGTAGAAAACACTTGCCCAAGGTGCCACGCAGTGGAGCTGAACCCGGAACCATGTGGTTGGTAAGCAAGCTACTTACCACACAGCCACTCCTGCGCCTATCATATATATCTTTTTCACACATATATCTTTTTCATATATATATTTGCGAGTGTGAGTATGTATGTATTTGTGTGTCTGTGTTTGTCCCCCCCCCCCCCCAACATCGCTGGACAACCGATGGTGGTGTGTTTATGTCCCCGTCACTTAGCGGTTCGGCAAAGAATAAGTCCTGGGGTCGATTTGCTCGACTAAAAGGCAGTGCTCCAGCATGGCCACAGTCAAATGAATGAAACAAATAAAGGAATATATATATGTACACACACACACACATGACCCATATATCTTTTATCTGTTTTTGTCATTAGATTATGGCCATGCGGGAGCACTGCTTTGAAAAATTATTAGTCAAATTGACCCCAAGACTTATTATATCAGTCTTTCACACCATTACACCAAACTGCTAAATTATGGGGACATTTCTGTCTATTAAATTCTCTTACAAGGCTCTGGTCAGTCAGAAGCTACAGCAGAAAACATCTGCTAAGGTGCCATGAAGTAGGACTGAACCTGGAACCATGAGGCTGGGAAGCAAACTTCTTCGTACATAGGCAATGCCTATCTTACCCCTGGATGTGTACATGGTAGCAGATAGCATTAGAACTAGTTATCTTTATAATGTACAGGTATGATATTGAGAGAGAGAGAGAGAGAGAGAGAGACAGAGAGAGAGAGAGAGAGAGAGAGAGAGACAGAGAGAGAGGTGTAAAAGTGTAAGAAAAAAAAAAGTGTCTTCAAGGAGGCCGTACCTTCTGATAAACCTGGTACTTTGAGTAAACTGTTTTGGCTTTCTAAATTTTCATCTTCATCATGTGGAGGTGGCTGAAACAGAGAGAAAGAAAGAGGGTGGATGAGGATCAGAAGAAGAAAAAGAAGAAGGAAGAGAAGAAGAAAAAGAAGGAAGAGAAAAAGAAGGAGAAAAAGAAGAAGAAGAAGAAAAAAGAAGAAGAAGAAGAAGAAGAAGAAAAAGAAGAAGGGATTAAGTCGATTACATCGACCCCAGTGCGTAACTGGTACTTAATTTATCGACCCCGAAAGGATGAAAGGCAAAGTCGACCTCGGCGGAATTTGAACTCAGAACGTAACGGCAGACGAAATACCGCTAAGCATTTCGCCCGACGTGCTAACGATTCTGCCAGCTCGCCACCTTGTGTTAAAGATTCTGCTAGCTTGCTTCCTTAATAACAACAACAACAACAACAATGAAGTGAGTAGTTACCGTAGGGGTGGGCACATCTTCTGTGGTATCTGTGGGCCCAGGCGACGAGATGGGGCTCAAGTTGATGTTGGGTTTGGTTAATGACAACCTTTTTAGTTTCAAGGGTTGGAACTTTGTGTTGTTGTCAAGGTCTTTCTCTGAAACATTACAACAAAACAACATTATATATACATAGATACATACATACATAAATATATATGTATGGGATAATTGAATAAATGAACAATCCATCATTAACAACAAAATCTGCTTCGTTTAATTTCATTTGATGACATTTATTGAACTCCGTTTAATGAATTAATTCTTATAAGGATCATTCGCTTACATATATTCATACGGATGGGATAAGAAATCCGTAAATCACGTATGATAAAAAGATATTGAAATTTTCATCCGCATATAATATATATATATATATATATATATCAACCAGTACCGCGTGACTGGCCTTCATAGGATTTTCGAGTGAGATCATTGCCAGTGCCCCTGGACTGGCTCTTGTGCGGGTGGCACATAAAATACACCATTTTGAGTGTGTCCGTTGCCAGTACCGCCTGACTGGCCTTCGTGCCTGTGGCACGTAAAAGCACCCACTACACTCTCTGAGTGGTTGGCATTAGGAAGGGCATCCAGCTGTAGAAACTCTGCACAAATCAGATTGGAGCCTGCTGTTGCAATCCGGTTTCACCAGTCCTCAGTCAAATCGTCCAACCCATGCTAGCATGGAAAGCGGACGTTAAAAAATGATGATGATGATGATGATGATTGCCTACTACCCCTCCCCCTCTTGGATGACTCTTTTGTGCCACCCAGGCGACAACCCTCCAACCCATGGGTCTGCTCTGGGTAGTCGTAACTGGAGAGGGTTTTTTTTGAGTCAGACTGCGAACACAAACTCAACCTTTAGAGAGAGGGGTAATAAACCAAAGGGGGTAATTGTCCTAGGGGGTGGTTGTCGTCGGAGGGGAATTGTCCTAGGGGGTAGTTGTTGTCGGAGGGGAATTGTCCTAGGGGGTAGTTGTCGTCGGAGGGGAATTGTCCTAGGGGGTAGTTGTCGTCGGAGGGGAATTGTCCTAGGGGGTAGTTGTCGTCGGAGGGGAATTGTCCTAGGGGGTTCTTGTCGTCGGAGGGGAATTGTCCTAGGGGGTAGTTGTCGTCGGAGGGGAATTGTCCTAGGGGGTAGTTGTCGTCGGAGGGGAATTGTCCTAGGGGGTAGTTGTCGTCGGAGGGGAATTGTCCTAGGGGGTAGTTGTCGTCGGAGGGGAATTGTCCTAGGGGGTTGTTGTCGTCGGAGGGGAATTGTCCTAGGGGGTTGTTGTCGTCGGAGGGGAATTGTCCTAGGGGGTAGTTGTCGTCGGAGGGGAATTGTCCTAGGGGGTAGTTGTCGTCGGAGGGGAATTGTCCTAGGGGGTAGTTGTCGTCGGAGGGGAATTGTCCTAGGGGGTTGTTGTCGTCGGAGGGGAATTGTCCTAGGGGGTTGTTGTCGTCGGAGGGGAATTGTCCTAGGGGGTAGTTGTCGTCGGAAGGGAATTGTCCTAGGGGGTAGTTGTCGTCGGAGGGGAATTGTCCTAGGGGGTAGTTGTCATCGGAAGGGAATTGTCCTATGGGGTAGTTGTCGTAGGGGTGGGTGTAATTGTCCTGATATGGTACCAGCACCACCACTGCTACACAAAATCAACAAGGACTCCTACAACACCGTACCGCCACCTGCCAGCATCACTCACCTACAGATATATATCCGCTCTGCTTCTCCAGGTCGGCCCTCACCTCAGCAATAAGGCGGTGGGCTTGTTGCCGGAAATGTACCTGCCTTTCCAGCTCCTGCGGAGAATGACAACAAAAACAAAAACAACAGCAGCATTAATACCAAGAATTAGGAAAGTTTGTTAGTGAACATAGTCTAGAGCCTTAACTACTCGCTCGTTAATTATCTTAGGCTAAACAATTACACACACTTATAAACATGTACATGCATACACACACACACACTGTTGTTGGTACTCCGTCGCTTACGACGTCGAGGGTTCCAGTTGATCCGATCAACGGAACAGCCTGCTCGTGAAATTAACGTGCAAGTGGCTGAGCACTCCACAGACACGTGTACCCTTGACGTAGTTCTCGGGGGATATTCAGCGTGACACAGAGTGTGACAAGGCTGACCCTTTGAATTACAGGCACAACAGAAACAGGAAGAAAGAGTGAGAGAAAGTTGTGGTGGAAGAGTACAGCAGGGTTCGCCACCATCCCCTGCCAGAGCCTCGTGGAGCTTTTAGGTGTTTTCGCTCAATAAACACTCACAACGCCCGGTCTGGGAATCGAAACTGCGATCCTATGACCGCGAGTCCGCTGCCCTAACCACTGGGTCATTGCGCCTCCACTCACACACACACTAATGCACATGTATACAGAAAAATCTGTTGATGTTATACATACACACACATACATATATATATATATATACACACACACATATATATACACATATAAATGTATATATATATACACACACACAGATACACACATGCACATACATGCATACAATTATACACATACATACATGCATACATATATACATACATGCATATATATCCATACCTGTCTGCATTCTACATGCTGAGAACTGAGTTTACAAACATTCAAAAGGAAAGAAGGTAGATTCCACTTGAGATGTGTGTGTGTGTGTGTGCGTGCGCGCGTGTTTGTGTAGGCTCTGATGAAGCTATAGAGTGTTACTCAGGCACTCAGCTATGAGTCAACTGCATCTGCTAGCAGAAACAGCTGTAAGACAAAACTCATGTTTTTTCCTTTATCATCTCATTTTCTTTATATATATATATATATATATATATATATATATATATATATATATATTTGTCAACTTGCAAATGTAAAACATGTCACACTGAAGAAGGAATGACTGCTAAATAATGGGTACTATATACCCTAATTTTTACCGGCAATTTACCTCTAGAAACGGCCGCTGGTTCCCTATTCTAACTATTTTTAACTATCCTGCCTTTTAATTTCTTTCCCCCCTTGTATCTTTTATTTCCCTGTCATCACTACTTCAGACTTTCTTCAATGTATTTACTTATCAGAGGCAAACTGAGCCGTCAGTCAATCAGGCACTGCTCGAGGGCCTGGAGTTCTAAAGGGCCTGCACTCTACATGTTGACTTATTCATATCAATGCTAAGGGGTCCGGTAAACAGTTATGCCCGAGAATCCTCAATACTCTCAGTCTGCCCCTGTTACGTATACATCTGTTTTAATATATTTATGTCTACACCTACAAACTTCTTTTTAAATCTATTATCTTACATATATAGTTTTAATATATTTACTCTTTTACTTGTTTCAGTCATTCGACTGTGGCCATGCTGGAGCACCACCTTTAGTCGAGCAAATCGACCCCAGGACTTATTCTTTGTAAGCCTAGTACTTATTCTAGCGGTCTCTTTTGCCGAACTGCTAAGTTACGGGGGACGTAAACACACCAGCATCGGTTGTCAAGCGATGTTGGGGGACAAACACAGACACACAAACATATATATATATACATATATACGACAGGCTTCTTTCAGTTTCCGTCTACCAAATCCACTCACAAGGCTTTGGTCGGCCCGAGGCTATATAGTAGAAGACACTTGCCCAAGGTGCCACGCAGTGGGACTGAACCCAGAAAGGCTGAAAGGCAAAGTCAACCTTAGCGCAACTTGAACTCAGAATGTGAAGACAGACGAAATGCAATAATAATTATTATACTAATAAATAATGATAATAATAATAATAATAATAATAATAATAATAATAATAATAATAATAATAATAATGATAGTTTGAAATTTTAGTTTAAGACCAACAGTTTAGAGGGTAGTTGTGTTAATCAATGATATCACTCCCAGTACTTGGATGGAATTTTTTTTTTTTTTTGGCCCTGGAAGGAGAAAGGCAAAGTTGACCTTGGTAGAATTTGAACTCAGATTGTGGAGATCTGGAAGAGATGCTGCAAAATGTTTATGTTTGACGTTTTCTAGTGGCGAGAAAAGGAAACTTAATTTTTAACGTTAAATAAAAGTTATCACGCATGTAATGTAAAACTGAATGGCACACAACGAAAACTACTCGGACATGAAAACAATAGAATGAAAAAAATAAAAGGTTTTTATAGCACTGAGAGAGAAAAAAAAACAAAAAAACGTTCATTAAGAATTGAGTAGCTTAAATCTGTTTTAGTATAAATTTACTTATGTGTCTACATCAGTTAGTAAATTCAGATTTTTTATTTAGAAAATTGAAATTTTATAATATTATATTAATCTTCTCAGTAAGTCAGAGAATGCATTTGTTAATACCATATATAACAGAGTGGAGGCGCAATGGCCCAGTGGTTAGGGCAGCGGACTCGTGGTCATAGGATCGCGGTTTCGATTCCCAGACCGGGCGTTGTGAGTGTTTATTGAGCGAAAACACCTAAAAGCTCCACGAGGCTCCGGCAGGGGTGGGTGGGTCGGAAATCTGCAATGGTTACATAACTACCATCTCGGCTATAACCATGGAGCCCTAGTAATCTGTTACAGCACTTACCTAGCATACCTAATCATTTAGATCACCCGACCCGTGATCTAAACCCCCACATTTTGTGTGTGTGTGTGTGTGTGTGTGTGTGTGTGTGTGTGTGTGTGTGTGTATATATATATATATATATGAGTTTGTCTATAGAATATATGTCTATATGTCTATAGAATATATGTCTATATGTCTATAGAATATAGTATATATCTGAGATTGTCTATAGAAGACTATATGAATCACTGAAATTCCAACTTAGTCTGATTTTCACACTTTTAAAAGTTGGTATCTCATTAATACACACACACACACACACACACAAACACACACACAAACACACACACACACACACACACACACACATATATATATATATATATATATGGAAAGAAAGAAAGAGGGAGTGGGGGAGACAGGTAGATAAGCACAAAGCATGTTATACACACACATAAAGCATTTTATATATTAAGGGACACACAACATGTACACCACCATACCACACACACATATATTTGAGGGGGTTACACTTCACTGATGAATCATCACAATCAAAGTGTTAGTATCTGTTTACATCACAAACCACACCAACAACACCAACCCCGTCCTGTTTATATCAACCTGAGGAGATCGTTGCCAGTGCTCCTGGACTGGCTCTTGTGCAGGTGGCACATAAAATACACCATTTTGAGCGTGGCCGTTGCCAGTACCACCTGACTGGCCTTCGTAGGATTTTCGAGCGAGATCGTTGCCAGTGCCCCTGGACTGGCTCTTGTGCGGGTGGCACATAAAATACACCATTTTGAGCATGGCCGTTGCCAGTACCGCCTGACTGGCCTTCGTGCGGGTGGCACGTAAAAGCACCCACTACACTCTCTGAGTGGTTGGTGTTAGGAAGGGCATCCAGCCGTTAAAACTCTGCCAAATCAGATTGGAGCCTGGTGTTGCCATCCGGTTTTACCAGTCCTCAGTCAAATCGTCCAACCCATGCTAGCATGGAAAGCGGACGTTAAACGATGATGATGATGATGATGTATACATGTACAATACTTTATCTCTGATGTGTCAAACACATATTACCCGCAGCCACAATGTGGCCATTGCCAGTGTTGCGTAACTGGCATGTACAAAGCACCGTTTGAACGTTGGGCCTCACAGAGGCAGTGATAAGTAACTAAGACCTCTGGCAGTATACCGTGCTTGAGAAGACCTGTCAAGCCAAGTTAGATCATAGTCGTGGCCGATGCTGGAGTTTCATTAGTGGCACCCATGCCAGTGGCACCCATGCCAGTGGCACCCATGCCAGTGGCACCCATGCCAGTGGCACATAAAAAGTACCGTTTGAATGTTGGGCCTCACAGAGGCAGTGACAAGTGACCGAAATGTGCAAATAATTCTGCCAGCTTTCCATCTTTGATACAAAGGTAATAATAATGCCAGAGATAAATGTACTGTACACACATGCACAATATACAAACACAGAATACGGACCACCACATCACGGCAATACACAAACACACACTGCACTCCTGTTAATATTTCTTGAGCAAATCATGCTGAAGCTGACCGACACTGGCCAACCGATTCTACAGACTAACCTTATTTAATTCACAATATTACAACAGCAAAAAACAAGAAACCGTAAGACAGGTAGCATCTGTAATTTGGGAGGAAAAATTCCATAATATCGAACACATTGATGATTAGCTAAGATACAAAATCTATGATAGAAGGCTTCTGTGGTACCCGGAAGAGAGTAAGACGGAGTAATGATAACGGTCTTGCTTTACTGGGCTAAGTATGGTGGGTAGATCCAACTTTTCTCACCTACCCTACAATGTCATTCTAAAAATATGCTGTGACATCATTGAAATCTTAAAGCTATGAGATAATGCATGATTAATTAAAAAAACTATGTGGATAAATAAGCATTAAATTTGATAGAGTAATCAGAATGCTAAAGGGTTATACATACATAAGAGAGTAAGGTGTGGGTTGAGGGAGATTTGGCTGCTATTTCTAGCAGAACCAGCCACAATGTAGAGGTCTCCCTCCTTGCTTCATATACAGATGAATATATATATATATATATATATATATATATATATATTCTTTTAGCATTTAAACTGACCATGTCCAAACTAAATATTCTACCTGCTTCTATGTTCAAACTGGCCAGATCTGGCCACTCACACCAACCCTACAATGTCATTTTCAATATAACAATCACATTAACCCTGGCTATGGATTAATTAGCATCTCTTGGAATTGCTTCTGAAAGAAGGTCACTCACGGACCCACAATATGTCTCGAATATGACTTTAAACTGCATCCAGTAACGGGGGCCTGGTATGGGTCTTCCAGCCCTGTATTATGGGGTACAGACTATGTAATAGGGGCTATGACAGCCCTGTATTATGGGGTACAGACTATGTAAGCGGGCACTGTGACAACCCTGTATTACTAGGTACAGATTATGTAATAGGGGCTATGACAGCCCTGTATTACGGGGTACAGACTATGTAAGAGGGCACTGTGACAGCCCTGTATTATTAGGTACAGACTATGTAAGTGGAGCCGCAATGACCCAGTGGTTAGGGCAGCGGACTCGTGGTCTTAGGATCGCGGTTTCGATTCCCAGACCGGGCGTTGTGAGTGTTTATGGAGCGAAAACACCTAAAGCTCCACGAGGCTCCAGCAGGGGATGGTGGCGAACCCTGCTGTTAATAAGGCTGTGAGCTGGCAGAATCGTTAGCGCGCCGGGCGAAATGCTTAGCGGTATTTCGTCTGCCGTTACGTTCTGAGTTCAAATTCCACCGAGGTCGACTTTGCCTTTCATCCTTTCGGCGTCGATAAATTAAGTACCAGTTATGCACTGGGGGGTTGATCTAATTAACTTAATCCATTTGTCTGTCCTTGTTTGTGTTTCCTCTATGTTTAGCCCCTTGTGGGCATTAAAGAAATAAGAGGGGGCTATAACAGCCCTGTATTACCAGGTACAGACTACATAATAGGGAGCAACGGTAACTGCCCTTTATTACCGGGTACGAACCATGTAAGAAAGAGCTACAGTAATATCTGTAGCACAATAGCAATGTTGTAACTAAAAAAGTACCCAATGTCCTTTTTTTTCTTAAAGGAGAATTTCTCCTGCCCCATACTATGATATTTTTCATTTCACTAAAATTAAAAATCAAAAATTAAATAAGGCGCAGGAGTGGCTATGTGGTAAGTAGCTTGCTTACCAACCACATGGTTCCGGGTTCAGTCCCACTGCGTGGCACCTTGGGCAAGTGTCTTCTACTATAGCCTCGGGCCGACCAAAGCCTTGTGAGTGGATTTGGTAGACGGAAACTGAAAGAAGCCCATCGTATATATGTATATATATATGTATGTGTTTGTGTATGTGTTTGTCCCCCCAGCTTTGCTTGACGACCGATGCTGGTGTGTTTGCGTCCCCGTAACTTGGCGGTTCGGCAAAAGAGACCGATAGAATAAGTACTAGGCTTACAAAGAATAAGTCCTGGGGTCGAGTTGCTCGACTAAAAGGCGGTGCCCCAGCATGGCCGCAGTCAAATGACGGAAACAAGTAAAAGAGTAAGGATAATAACTACTAAACAGAATATGGTAGAAATTGTTTCCAACATTGGAGGATGGTCAGAGAGGTTTGTATTTTTGGAGGGTAGGGCAGAAACAACTGAAGGATTCCACTGTTGCATGCGGTTGTTACTTGATTTTTATCGGCGCCATAGAAGGAAAAGGCGACCTTGATTGAGTGAGGCCCAAGTGTGTGTGTGTGTGTGAGAGAGAGAGAGAGAAAGAAAGAAGGAGAGAGAAAGAGAGTGGGTTTGTCTTTTTGTTTATTTTATTGAAGTTTTATTGAAGATTGTGTGATTCTACAATTGTTTTGTGACTGATGCCAGAGAAAGAAGAGGGAAAAATGGCCTTGGCTGAATGAAGCCCAAGACTCTGTGTGTGTGTGTGTGTGTGTGTGTGTGTGTTTGAGAGAGAGAAAGGCATACAAAGAGGAGAAAGGGGAGAAGAGAGAGGTGGAGAAAGAGAGAGAGAGAGCAAAAGGCATGGACAGAGAAGCAGAGAGGAAAGAGGCCTAAAAAAAGTGAGAGATTTAAAGGCAATTAGAGTGGCCTGCAAAGCTAATTAAACAGAAGCTAATTAAAGGGATTATTAAGACCCCCAAGGAAACAGCAGTACCATTAATTAAAGAAGCCAAACGTTGAAACAGAAGGTTTGTGTGTGCAAAGGCTTGGTTGAAGATAGCATGATGAAGTGGGGAGTAATGGTAGGGTAAAATTAATAAAGCAGAGGTTAATTAGGACAGGTAATGTTGATCTGAGGACCAAAATCTGGAATAGGAACAAATGTAAACAAAATAAGGGATCCCATGGTTAATTCTTTTATAGAGATATCCGTTCAAAATTTTATCACCTTTAACCATGGAAAGACCATCCTATCTTTTACTCAGGAATAGTGTATCTAGGACTACATTATCTAATGTGCCCTTCCTTGTTGTTGTTGTTGTTGTCGTTTAGCCCCAGGTTAGTCCTGATCCAGCAGACCTATGATCAAAAATGTTCCAGCTGTGACCATCCTGTCTTTTATTCAGGCATAGTCTATCTAGGACTACATTATCTAATGTGTCCTTCCTTGTTGTTGTTGTTGTCGTTTAGCCCCAGGTTAGTCCTGATCCAGCAGACCTATGATCAAAAATGTTCCAGCTGTGACCATCCTGTCTTTTATTCAGGCATAGTCTATCTAGGACTACATAATCTAATGTGTCCTTCCTTGTTGTCGTTGTTTAGCCACAGGTCAGTCCTGATCCAGCAAACCTATGATCAAAGATGTTCCAGCAGCTGTGACCATCCTATCTTTCTTTTAATCAGACACAGTGTACCTTGGAGTACATTAGCAGAATGTAATTTGAGTGGGTTTTGTGAAACACTTCAATTAGTTCAAGTAAAGTACTTAAGAGTTCCTTCCTGAACTCGTTCCATCAGCTGCAGAGCGTAGACACGTATATGTCTACATATATCATTTGATATACACAATTACAAAAGACCTAGTAAGAGTTTCATGCTTTAAGATACAATAAATTAGCAGATTTCTACAACATGCCATGTATCTCTAAGCAATCTTTCAGGCTCAGTGTATAACATGATGATGATCATCATCATTACCATTTAATGTCTGTCTGTTTTCCATGCTGACATGGTGGATGGTTTTGACAGGAGATGGCATGGCTGGAAAGTTGCATCAGGCTCTGATTGTCTGTTTTGGCATGGTTTCTATATGGCTGGGTGCCCTTCTGAACGACGAGATGTATTTAAAGACCAGGATGCTGGACTATGAGAAAACATGAGAAAAAAATGAGAAGATAACCAAAACGAAACCCTCCGCCCCGTGAAGACGGTTGATGCAAAATGTGGAATGAGAAGAAAAGAAATAAGTGAGAAGGAAAAAAAAAAATGTGAAGAAGGTTGATGTAAAATGTGGAATGAAAAGAAAGACAATAATTTAGAAGGAAAAATGTGAAGGTCAATGTAGAAAATGGAATGAATTGAAAGAAAATAAATGAGAAGGAAAAAAATGTGAAGAAGGTTGATGTAAAAAGTGGAATGGGAAGAGAGAAAATCATTGAGAAGGAAAAATGCGAAATAGGTTGATGTAAAAAGTGGAATGAAAAAGAAAATCCTTGAGAAGGAAAAATGCGAAATAGGTTGATGTAAAAAGTGGAATGAAAAAGAAAATCCTTGAGAAGGGAAAAATGAGAAATAGGTTGATGTAAAAAGTGGAATGAAAAAGAAAATCCTTGAGAAGGGAAAATGCGAAATAGGTTGATGATGTAAAAAGTGGAATGGGAAGAGAGAAAATCCTTGAGAAGATAAAATGCGAAATAGGTTGATGTAAAAAGTGGAATGACAAAGAAAATCCTTGAGAAGGGAAAATGCGAAATAGGTTGATGTAAAAAGTGGAATGAAAAAGAAAATCCTTGAGAAGGGAAAATGCGAAATAGGTTGATGGTTGATGTAAAAAGTGGAATGAAAAAGAAAATCCTTGAGAAGGGAAAATGCGAAATAGGTTGATGCAAAAAGTGAAATGAAAAAGAAAATCCTTGAGAAGGGAAAAATGCAAAATAGGTTGATGCAAAAAGTGGAATGAGGAGAAAGAAAAGGAAAGTAAGAAAACCTAGATCTTTGTCCTCTTGGTCTGTAGAAAGCCTGACTAATGTATCTGGTGTAGAATAATATAATATCGAATGTGTCAGAGATGGGTGAAGCGAGGTTTTGCCAGAGATAGGAAGAGAAAATAAAGGAAGGAAGGAAGGTAGGTAGGACAGTAGTGTAGGCTGAACGACAAACAAGTGCATACGTGCTGGTTGGTGGTGGCATTTGGTGAGGACTGGGTCGACTTTCGCTCTCGAATTGCCAATATGGCTGCTGCCTTC
>NC_142957.1:10881526-10899026 GCF_046866305.1 Octopus bimaculoides | reverse complement strand
CAGGATGGCAGATGGACACTCACACACAATCACATGCTTACATATACGTGTACGAGGTAACATAAAACAAACTATAAACAGAATGAGAACAAGGAATACCAAATTTCTCCAGGGTCCAAAGAAACATAACAAAATATATAATATATTACCTTCTGGGCAGCAACAGGGTCACTGCTGTCTTCAGTTGAGTCTTCTCGACTTAATGAACCACTCTTGCTACGCTGCTCCCTAAAATAATAGAGAATAAAGAGGATTCACTGTGTAATACAAATGAGGTATACCAACTTGGCTGAGTCATGGTTTGTATCTACTATAAATAGCTATTAGGTAAATCTTTACATGTGTTTCAGTGCAATGACCACTTAATGTAAATGTTATGTAAATCGTTGTGTAATTGCCAGTGGAACACATGTAAAGATGTTAGAAATGTATAAAATAGTTTAACACTATATGTTCCTGACTTGTATCTCTTATATGTGTGTGTGTGTGTAAAATACATATACGATTATATAGGCGCAGGAGTGGCTGTGTGGTAAGAAACTTGCTTCCTGACAATGTGGTTTCAGGTTCAGTCCCACTGCGTGGGACCTTGGGCAAGTGGCTTCTACAATAGCCTCGGGCCGACCAAAGCCTTGTGAGTGGATTTCGTAGACCGAAACTCAAAGAAGCCCATCATATATATATGTGTGTGTGTGTGTGTGCTTGTATTCGTGTGTCAGTGTTTGTCCCCCACCACCGCTTGACAACCGATGCTGGTGTGTTTGCATCCCCATAACTTAATGTATACATATATACGACGGGCTTCTTTCAGTTTCCGTCTTCCAAATCCACTCACAAGGCTTTGGTCGGCCCGAGGCTATAGTAGAAGACACTTGCCCAAGGTGCCACGCAGTGGGACTGAACCCGGAACCATGTGGTTGGTAAGCAAGCGACTTACCAGACAGCCACTCCTGCGCCTATCCATATATACGATGGGCTTCTTACAGTTTCTGTCTGCCAAATCCACTCACAAGGCTTTGGTCGGCCCGAGGCTATAGTAGAAAACACTTGCCCAAGATGCCACGCAGTGGGACTGAACCCGGAACCATGTGGTTGGGAAGCAAGCTACTTACCACACAGCCACTCCTGATAATGAAGATGATACACATACATTTGTATCTACACATATAAACACACACACATCACAACTCTTCTGTTTATATATGTGCAACACTAACAGAGCTCATCACAATATTAATAATTGCTGTACCTCAATTCGTTAGGCGATGACGTGAGTTGGTCATTCTGTTGGTCATTGTGTTCCTTATCGTAGGGACCAGTTACACAGGATTCTCTGATAGAGCCATTAGCTATCTCGTGGCTGGATTTCGACGGTGACGTTTTGGACATGCTGCTGCGAAGAGCAGGCGTCGGAGTGGAAGGTGACGATGGTTTGACAGCCACGCCTTCCTTCGTCCCCTTCTGTGTCTCATCACCGGCATCGTTGTTGTTGTTATCGTCATCGTCATCGGAATCAAAGGGATTCATCAGCTGCTTTCTTGTCATCAAAAGGGGTTTTTCCGGAGCTTTCCCTTTAGAATGGGCGAGTTTCAAGGGAGGTAACTGAGGCAAAGTAGATTTCGTAGGGCTGACCCTCGACAGCGACGACGGGGTGACTGGCGTCGCTGACCTTTGTGGCTCGGGCGAAGGTGTAGATTTTCTCGGCACAGATGTTGATGTTTGTGGTGGGAGAGGAGCAGGGCGTTTAGACCTTGGGGATAACGTTGAGTTAGGGCTACTCGAAGTGGGGGACTTCCCAGATTCTGGGGTCGCCTCGTGGTGCGATTTCGGAGGGCTCTCGGGTGACTTAGATTTACTGCGATGCCTCAGAGCATGCTTTTCCATTGTCGGCGTAAGTTGGAGGCTTTCGTAGATCTGCATTGCTTCTTTAACAGACGGAGAACGGCTGCCAGGAGGCGGTAGATCGTCATCGACGGCGACTTCGTCCTTGAGGTCAGAAGCACTGTGTGAGGTCGTCGCTCGGTTGATCTCCTTGCCGTACATCTCTTCGGAGATCTTGCGATCTTCCTCTTCATCGTTTTGCGCACCAAGCGTGTAGGTGCTCTCGCTGGTGTCGGTGCCAATCTGTTGAATTTCCAGCATCTGTCCGGAGAAATAGGCTCTCAGTTGGTGTAGATAAGTCATCACGGAGAGTTTATCGGGGACCGAGAGAAGCACCATGTCGGCGGGTTCGATCAGGCGTGGAATTCCGAGGGTTGCTGCTGCGTCGAAGGCCTGTGGGAGAAGAAGGAGAAGAATGAGAAGGAGACGAAAATGATGAAGGGTGGGAGGGGGTGGGGGGAGAAAAAGAAGAAAGAGGTATGAGAAGGAGAGTTGGTGAAGAAGAAGAATGAGAACAAGAATATGATGAAGGAAAGAAGAAGGATGTGAAGGAGTGAAAGAAAAAGTCGAGGAGGAGGTGAAGGAAAAAGAGAAGGAAGGCAAAGAAGAGGAGAAAGGTGAAAAATGAAAAGAAGAAGGTGAAGAAGAAGAAGAAGAAGGAAAAGAAGGAAAAGCAGAAGAAGAAGAAGAAGAAGAAGAAGAAGGAAAAGCAGAAGAAGAAGAAGAAGAAGAAGGTGAAAAAGGAAAAGAAGAAGGTGAAGAAGAAGAAGAAGAGAAAGAAGAAGAAGGAAAAGCAGAAGGCGAAGAAGAAGAAGAAGAAGAAGAAGAAGAAGAGAAAGAAGAAGAGAAAGAAGAAGAAGGAAAAGAAGAAGAAGAAGAAGAAGAAAGGAAGAAAAAGAAGAAGAAGACGAAGAATTGGAAGAAGAAGGCAAAGCAGAAGAAGAAGAAGAAGAAGAAGAAGAAGAAAGCAGAGGTGAAAAAGGTGAAGAAGGTGAAAAAGAAGACGAAGAAGGAAGGCAAAGAAGAAAGCGAAGAAGAAGAACTGGAAGAAGAAATTCAAAACATCACCTCTGCTGCTACCACTGTCTCAATTTCTAAGAGCACTACAGTCACCACCACCACCACCACCACCACAAGAACCAATACTAGCACCAGTGACACTACTACCACAACAATGATAAAAATGACAACCACCATCACGGCTACCACTGCCACCACCACTACTACCACCATCACCACCACCGCTGCCACCACCACTACTACCACCATCACCACCACCGCTGCCACCGCCACTACTACTACCACCATCACCACCACCGCTGCCACCACCACTACTACCACCATCACCACCACCGCTGCCACCACCACTACTACCACCATCACCACCACCGCTGCCACCACCACTACTACCACCATCACCACCACCGCTGCCACCACCACTACTACCACCATCACCACCACCGCTGCCACCACCACTACTACCACCATCACCACCACCGCTGCCACCACCACTACTACCACCATCACCACCACTGCTGCCACCACCACTACTACCACCATCACCACCACCGCCACTACTACTACCACCATCACCACCACCACTGCCACCACCACTACTACCACCATCACCACCACCGCTGCCACCACTACTACTACCACCATCACCACCACCGCTGCCACCACCACTACTACTACCACCATCACCACCACCGCTGCCACCACCACTACTACCACCATCACCACCACCGCTGCCACCACCACTACTACCACCATCACCACCACTGCTGCCACCACAATTACCACCACCAGCACTGTTCTCATCACCATTTTAACTACAATGACCATTACCATCACCCACCCCCTACATCACTCTCGTCCCCCCACAAACCCCCACCCCCGCGCCAACTCATCTTCCCACTTTCACCACTATCCTCACCGTGACCACCACCTCAGAAAGTTTAACATACATACCACTTTGCAGTTCGTCTTTATGTCTTGCGGAGAAAGTAAACTAAAATCTCTGAAAAATAATTTTAAAAAAAATAAATAAAAACAAAAACAAAAAAACGAAAATGAAATAAAATTAAATAAAATTAAAAAAAACAAGAATTGAAACTATATTTTGTTGGAATAACAAAGAAATGTGAAAACTGTGGTTACACTGCGGCCTAAACAACAACAACAACAAAAAGGAAGGACACACTGGACAATGTAGTCCTGTAGTCCTGGCTCAGGGTTAAAGAAAAACAGTAACAACATTCAACCACCACCACCACAACAAGAACCAGATCACCACCACCACCACTACCACCACTGCTATCACTACAGTAACCAACACCACTACCACCACCACCACCACCGCTGCTAACACCACACCATCACCACCACAACCGCCACTACCCCTCACCACCACAACCACCACTGCTATCACCACAGCAACCACCACCACCACCACCACCACCGCAACTACCACCACTACCCCCCACTGCCACAACCACCACTGCTATCACCACCACAACCACCACCACAACTACCACCACTACCCCCACTGTCACAACCACCACTGCTATCACCACCACCACCACCACCACCACTGCTAACACCACACCATCACCACCACAACCACCACTACCCCCACTGTCACAACCACCACTGCTAGCACCACAGCAACCACCACTACCACCACAACAACAACAAAAACCGCCACCACAACCACCACCACTACCACCACAACAACCATCACTGCTGCTAACACCACACCATCACTGCCACAACAATCACCACCACCACCACTACTACCACCACCACCACAACAACAACAACAAAAATTTCCATCACCACCACCACCACTACTACCACAAACAGCAACAACAAGAAAAAAAGAAAATGCCTGACTTACAGAAGATCCGGTCTGAAATGATGAATAATGGCACAGAAGGCCAAACCATTGCGCCAGGACGTGGTCAGGTTTGTTACCTTGACCCCTCGGTAACCTACGGTAACGCTTTGACACCAGGTCAGTAAGTCCTTCGTGGAATTGCTACCACTGCTGCTGTTGGTCGTGTTCTGAAAATCATAAGACGGGTCTTAGTTAAGACATCCTAGTTAAGACCATCGGTCAAAGCAAGTAACAGACATGACCAGAGGCTACTGGAGATGATGTAAGCATGGATTGAACAATGGTCTTGCTGTGATCAACTGGGAGTGACCAAGGTGGGTACAGGGGTTAGAATGTGTGACCCCATGAGATACATTAGCGTGCCCCAGCTGCGAAGGTCTGCTGGCAATATTATTAGTATACTGAACAAAATGGTTACTGAAATTTCTTCTGGCTCCTTATGATCTTACTCCAAATTTCAAAAGTTGACTTTAGGGGTTGATGAAATATGCTCCTGTTGAGGACTAGGGTCAAGATTCTGGGCCTAAACAACAACAACAACAATGGACACATTAGATAATGTAGTCCTAGATACACTATGCCTGAATAAAAGACAGGATGGCCACAGCTGGAACATATTTGATCATAGGTCTACTGGATCAGGACTGACCCGGGGCTAAACAACAACAACAACAAGGAAGAGCACATTAGACAATTTAGTCCTAGATACACTATGTCTGAATAAAAGACAGGATGGTCACAGCTGGAACACCTTTGATCATAGGTCTGCTGGATCAGGACTGAGCTGGGGCTAAACAACAAGGACACATTGAATAATGTAGTCCTAGATATACTATGTCTGAATAAAAGACAGGATGGTCACAGCTGGAACATCTTTGATCATAGGTCTACTGGATCAGGACTGACCTGGGGCTAAGAAACAGCAACAACAACTACACTAAAATGCTCAGACTTACCTCATCAGTTTCTGCTTTCTGAGACGCTTTCGTCTGACGTACTGGTGACTTTCTTGGGGAAGGCTTCCTAAAATTAGTAAACATACATACACATACATATATATATATATAATTATGTGGAGAATGGAGAAACAAACACAAGAAGAAGCAAGTCAATTGGGCTAGTTAGCCATTGATTTAATTATGTGGAGATTATATAATGAGTCGTTTACGAACGTTTCGATGTGCCAAATGGTTTGGCAGATCTCTTCAGAATGGTTGAGAAGTATGTTAAAGTTCATGGTGTGAGAGATGCAGGAGAAACAGTTAGTGGATATAGTAATGCATATAGTGGTATAAGAATAGAGTTAGGTAAAGTTAGTCTTACATTTTAGTTGAATATATATATATATATATATATATAAGCCAAAATTACGATGATAAGGAAAGTGGATTGTAGTTAGGTCCTACCGGGTATTATCTAAATTACGGGTGGCACAAGGATGTGGCCAAGGTTCAGCGGGGGGATGATCTAGTTAAAAGTTGAGACAAGAGGGTGGCTACATGAGATAAGGGTGTGGTCAGATGGCACGAGAGTGTGGCCAGATGACATAAGAGAGTTGGGTATTGTCTAATTCATGGGTGACTCAGCAGTGAGTCCGAAGGACACAGGGGTGTGACCAATTGCGATGGACGTAGCTAGATGATGCAGGTGTGTGGCCAGACAACAGGGGTGCAGTCAGATGACGAAAAAGTGTAGCTAGGTCCACTGGGGTATTATCTAATTAACAGGTGACAAAGGAGTGTGTCCAAACGACAGAGGGGTGTCACCAGAACACACTGAGTGTGGTTATATGACACAAGGCATGGCCAGATGAGAAGGCTGTGACCTGTTGACATAAGGGTATGGCTAGAGGAGACAACAGCAAGGTGAGATGACACAGGGATTTGGCTGGAGGACACAAGGATGTGGGCTGGAGGACACAGGGATGAGGCTGGAGGACACGGGAATGTGGCTGGAGGACACAGGGATGAGACTGGAGGACACAGGGATGTGGCTGGAGGACACAGAGATGAGACTGGAGGACACAGGGATGTGGGCTGGAGGACACAGGGATGAGACTAGAGGACACAGGGATGTGGCTGGAGGACACAGGGATGTGGCTGGAGGACATAGGGATGAGACTGGAGGACACAGGGATGTGGCTGGAGGACACACGGATATGGCTGGAGGACACGGGGATGTGGCCGGAGGACACGGGGATGTGGGCCGGAGGACACGGGGATGTGGGCCGGAGGACACGGGAATGTGGCTGGAGGGCACCGTGATGTGGCTGGAGGACACAGGGATGTGGCTGGAGGACACAGGGATGTGGCAACAGGGTTGTTGCCAATCTCAAGAATACTATCTAATTTCCAGGTGAGATAAAAGTGTAGCCAGGTGATACAGGATTGCAACCAAGTCCATCAAGGTACTATCTAATTCACAGGTGGCATAGTGGTGCTGCAAGGTCCAGAGACACTGTCTACTAGTTGCAGATCACTTACCCGATGTAGGGCTCTATTACAGGTGGAGAGATGGGCCGCATAATTGGTTTTTCACCTGGAGGTGTTGCCGGAGGAGTACCATGGTAATGGGGTCTCTCAATGGGTGATTTTGGAGGTGTTGTTCTACGATTAGGGGTCTCCGGTCTATCTGACTGAGATTGGGACGAAACGCTGCGAAGATGAGCTTTCAAGGTGGCCAAGAAGGTTTCAGCTCTATTGGAGTTTGGAAGAAGATATGAGAGAAGAGAAGAGGAGAGGAAGAAAGATGGAGAGTAAGGAGAGAGGGGGAGACGGGGATACGAAAAAGAAGAGAGAGGAGATAAGACAGCAAAGAGAAGTAAGCCTGGTACTTATTCCATTGGTATCTTTTGCCGAAACGCTAAGTTATGGGGACGTAAACACACCAGCATCAGTTCTTAAGCGATGGTAGGGGGTCAAACACAGACACACAAATACATACACACATATACATAAATTATATATATATATATATATATATATATATATATATATATATATATATATATATCTATATATATATATATATATATCTATATATATATATATATACATATATCTTTTACTCTTTTACTTGTTTCAGTCATTTGACTGCGGCCATGCTGGAGCACTGCCTTTAGTCGAATCAAATCGACCCCCAGGACTTATTCTTTGTAAGCCTAGTACTTATTCTATCGGTCTCTTTTGCCGAACCGCTACGTTACGGGGACGTAAACAGACCACCATCGGTTGTCAAGCGATGTTGGGGGGACAAAGACAGACACACAAACACACACACACACACACACATATATATATATATATATATATATACATATATACGACGGGCTTCTTTCAGTTTCCGTCTACCAAATCCACTCACAAGGCTTTGGTCGGCCCGAGGCTATAGTAGAAGACACTTGCCCAAGATGCCACGCAGTGGGACTGAACCCGAGACCATGTGGTTGGTAAGCAAGCTACTTACCACACAGCCACTCCTACATATATATATATATATATATATATATATATATATATATATATACACACACACATAAAAAAAGGGGGGCACAAAGCAATGAGAAACAACAACTTACCCCATTGCGGGATCTATCACAGGAGGCGTAATGGGTCGGACACTCTGTTTTTCTTCCGGGGGAGTCGACGGAGGAGTGCCGTGGTAATGGGGCCTCTCAGCAACTGACCCCAAAGGTTTCTTCGGAGCAAGGACCTCGGTCTTACCTGACTGGCCATTACCGACACCGGTCCGTAACTTCCCCGGTAAAGTCGCCGATCGATTGGACTTTGGAGGCGCCCGATTACTGCCGGAATTCTTTAATGTGAGGTTCGACCGACTGGCGCCACCTCTTGAGCTTTTCAGATTTTCATATACAAATGCTTCTGCCGGGTCATCAAATGGGTTCGTGTTGGTTTCATCGTTTGGCTGTTCGTCAAACGGGTTCATAGAATCCTCAAAGGGATTGGTCGAATCCTCAAACGGGTTCGAAGGTTCACCAAACGGGTTTGTAGAGTGTGCGTCTTGATTCGAAGGTTCGTCAGAAGGGTTCGTTGAATTCAGAGAGCAATCATAAGGCGTTGATCTCCGCAACTGACCTGTTAAAGAGATAAAACAAACACCTGTACAACATTCAAAAGAAATGACAAATTCGCTTTTTACTTCTTTCAGTCATGTTACGATGTGGGTGCATACGACTGGTGTGAAATGGCTTGTTGTGTGTTGGCACTCCGTCGCTTACGACGTCGAGGGTTCCAGTTGATCCGATCAACGGAACAGCGTGCTCGTGAAATTAACGTGCAAGTGGCTGAGCACTCCACAGACACGTGTACCCTTAATGTAGAATGCGACAAGAGACTACTCACCTTTGCAGACATATACACACACACACACACACACACACACACACACACACACACAAACACAGAAGCACATATATACACACACACATACGCACTCACACACCCATGCACAAACATACTCACTCACCACTCACCCCCCCCCCCCCCGGCCAGTAGAAGCACTCACCTGACAGGTCGGCGCTGTCATCAGGATCCCGACCCAGCATGCTTAGTTGAGCGCTGACCTCGCTGAACTGAGCGCTGAGATCGGCGTCCTCTTGCTCCTCGTCCGCCTCGTCCAAGTCGTCCAGGTTCCCGATGTCGCTCTTGCCGATGCTCCACAAGCTTGCCACACTCTGCATGTCTTCGTCACTATGGAAACAGAGAGAGAGAGAAGAGAGAGAGAGAGAGAGAGAGAGAGAGAGAGAGAAAGAGAGAGAGAGAGAGAGAGAGAGAGGGAGAGAAAAGGTAAAGATGTAAACAAGGTGGAGGAAGGCATATAAAAAAAAAAAAGAGTTAAAAATTACAAAGTGACAGACAGACAGAGGGACCAAGGACTGGTCTTTCCTGTCACTGGTTTCAGTCATTGGACAGTGGCCATGCTGGAGCACCACATTCACGGATTTTAGTTGAATGAATTAACTTCAGTACGTTTTTAAAATTTTTTTTTTTTTTCAGTTTCCTAGTTATTTTATCAGTCGCTTTTGCTGAACTGCTATGTTACAGGTATTTATACACACCAACATCAGCTGTCGAACAGTAGTGGGAGACAAACACACACACACACCTATTATATTATCATCATCATCATCGTTGGTAGGGTTTCCATTTAGAGGAGCAGCATTTTGCCAGTGTACCTTAATGCTTGCAAGAAGACGGTCCTGATGTTGGAGTCGACCTTGCTCAAATCTTTGAACTGTGGAGAAAGCAGGCTGGCACCAGGTCCTGCATTCTGATGCTTTGTTTTCCCAAGGATTCATCATCATCATCATCATCGTCGTCGTTTAACGTCCGCTTTCCATGCTAGCATGGGTTGGATGATTTGACTGAGGACTGGCGAAACCAGATGGCTACACCAGACTCCAATCTGATTTGGTAGAGTTTCTACAGCTGGATGCCCTTCCTAACGCCATCCACTCAGAGAGTGTAGTGGGTGCTTTTACGTGTCACCCGCACGAAGGCCAGTCAGGCGATACTGGCAACGGCCACGCTCAAAATGGTGTATTTTATGTGCCACCCGCACAAGAGCCAGTCCAGGGGCACTGGCAACGATCTCGCTCGAAAGTCCTTATGCATGCCGCGGGCACAAGTGTCAGAAAGGCGACGCTGGGCACAGGTGACATCACAATTTCGCTTTCGCTTGCCCTAATTGAACTCAGAAATATGTGGCTGGGAAGCAAACTTCTTACCACACAACCACACCTGCACCTATTATATTATCTTCATATATGTGCATGTGTGTGAGTGTGTGTGTGTGTGTATTTATTATATGAAGGGCTTCTTTCAGTTTCCATGTACCGTATTCATTCACAAGGTTTTGCAGAAGACACTCGCACAAGCTACCAGGCTGTGGTGGGACTGAACCAGCAATCTATGGAATTAGGAAGGAGACTTCTTAACCACACACACCGATAGTCTCCACTTTCCATACAAAGCTGTAGATCTCACCTGGGGGCGCCACAGGAGAAAGCTAAAGGGGGTAGGGGTAGAACACGAGGGGGTTTTGCTTTTTTTTTAAAACTTACGTGGCTTTGCCCTCTCTCAAGAAGAGGCAGGAAAGGGTCATTGTCATCATCTTTGTCATCTTCATCATCATCATCATCATGCGTGTGTGAGTATCCTTAAGCCTATGTCTATGGTTACCGCTACAAAACTAGTGTTGTGCTGAAAAGTGCAACTTAGCAGTTCAGTTAGTGCTTATATTCATACACACATACACACACACACACGCATATGCATATATATACATAAAAAATTTTTTGCATATATATATATATATATATATATATATATATATATATATATATATATATGTAGTGGTTGGCGTTAGGAAGGGCATCCAGCTGTAGAAACTCTGCCAAATTAGATTGGAGCCTGGTGTTGCCATCCGGTTTCACCAGTCCTCAATCAAATCGTCCAACTCATGCTAGCATGGAAAGCGGACGTTAAACGATGATGATGATATATATATATATATATATATATATATATATATACATATATATATGTATATATATATATATATATATATATGATATGATATGTATATAAATATATTTGTATAAATATATATATATATATAAATATATACACACATACATATAAACAAACACACATATACACCACATCGAAATATATACCATGGTCGATATGACTGGCGATTATAATTATTATTATTATTATTATTATTATTATTATTATTATTATTATTATTATATTTTCAAGAAATTTGTTTGAAGATGCTGCCCCAGCGTGGCCGATGTCCAAACTCTGAAAAAAAAGACCTGTAAACTAAAACAAAAATATTATTCTACAATTATTGGGTATTCCTACATCTTGCCAAAACCAATTTTCTGATATCGATTTTTAAAACTTACGTGGCTTTGCCCTCACGCAAGAAGAGGCAGGAAAGGGTCAAATGCAGGCTGGCCTCTTTCACCTTCTTGCTGGTCGGTTTTAACTGGAGGGTGATGGAGTTCTGCGACGGAATATGCGTGGCGAAGTGCGTCATGTTGATGGGTTTCGATGCCAGGATCTTCCGGCGACCGTTTCTGCTGATCTTTAGTGGCGAAGGCGAGGCAGGGGATGAAGAAAAAGAAGAAGAAAAAGAAAGAATAAGGAGATAATTAATGATATGGCTAGTGTGTGTGTGGGGGGGGGGGGTGCAGAGAGAGAGAGAGAGAGAGAGCGAGCGAGGGAGAGAGAGAGCGAGCGAGGGAGAGAGAGAGCGAGCGAGGGAGAGAGAGAGCGAGCGAGGGAGAGAGAGATAACAAGAAAGAAAGGGGGAAAGGAGTGTATTAGGAGAAAGGGGAGTGAGAGTAAGAGGGATAGAGAGAGAGAGAGAGAAAGAGAGAGAGGCAAAGCAGATGATGATGATGATGATTATGAAAATGATAAGGTCAACAATGATGACATGCAATGATGAAAATGACGATGATGACGATGATGATGACGATGACGGTGACGATGATGATGATGACGATGATGATGATGATGACGATGACAATGACGATGATGATGACGATGACAGTGACGATGATGATGATGACGATGATGATGATGATGACGATGATGATGATGATGACGACGATGATGACGATGATGATGATGACGATGACAATGATGATGATGATGATGACGATGATGACGACGATGATGACGATGATGACGATGACGATGATGATGACGATGACAATGATGATGATGATGATGATGATGACGACGATGATGACGATGATGATGATGACGATGACGATGACAATGATGATGATGATGATGACGATGATGACGATGATGATGACGATGATGACGATGATGACGATGATGATGATGATGACGATGACAATGATGATGATGATGATGACGATGATGACGATGATAATAATGATGATGATGACGATGACGATGATGATGATGATGACGATGATAATAATGATGACGATGACGATGACGATGATGACAATGATGATGATGATGATGACGATGATAATGATGATGATGATGATGATGATAATGACGACAATAAAGGTGATAACAATGGTGATGACAATGATGATGATGACGAGAACAATAATGGTGATGGTAATGATGACGGTGATGGTGATAATGATGACAATGAACCTGAAGATGATATTGCAGTAGTATGATAATGATTATGAAAATGATGATGATGAAATGATGATGATGATGGTATAGGTGATGATGATGATGGTTACAATGAATGTGAAGGTGATACTGCTGCAGCAGCAGCAGTAGCAGTAGTAGTAGTAAAAGTTGATGTCTAAAAAAAAAAAAAAAAAAAAGAAAAAAAAGGACTCATCCACTTACACTTTCTATCATAAAAATCCATTCCTTGTCTTCGTATTGTTCCTGTCGGGAATTCCTGAAACACGTCACGGTGATCTCCACATTGTCTGGGACGTTCCATTCTATGACGCCTCGGTAGGGATTCTGGATTGTAGGAATCCAGGACATTGGCTGCGAAAGACAGAATAAGACAGATAGGCATCTAGTGGTCTATGTTTGTTGTTATTGTCTGAATGACCCTTTTCGAATTAGCTCTTTGCTATATATACTATTTTGTAGCTGTAATTAATCACCACTTACTCTTTACTCTTTTTTACTCTTTTACTTGTTTCAGTCATTTGACTGTGGGGAACACATACGCCATTGAAACAGCTGCTGTGTAGGTTTCACTGTGGTTTTGACACTTTAGCAGTACCACTCAATCTGGTTGTGTTAACAGTGTTAAAAATATAAAAATACTATCTGGGAATCCACTGGTTTGTTAGCTACAAATAACAACATAAAAATAACAACATAAAAAATAAACATAAAAATAAAAATATAGGCGCAGGAGTGGCTGTGTGGTAAGTAGCTTGCTTACCAATCACATGGTTCCGGGTTCAGTCCCACTGCGTGGCACCTTGGGCAAGTGTCTTCTACTATAGCCTCAGGCCGACCAAAGCCTTGTGAGTGGATTTGGTAGACGGAAACTGAAAGAAGCCCGTCGTATATATGTATATATATATATATATATATGTGTGTGTGTGTATGTGTTTGTGTGTCTGTCCCCCTAGCATTGCTCGACAACCGATGCTGGTGTGTTTATGTCCCTGTAACTTAGCGGTTCGGCAAAAAGAGAACCGATAGAATAAGTACTAGGCTTACAAAAGAATAAGTCCTGGGGTCGAATTTCTCGACTACAAAGACGGTGCTCCAGCATGGCCGCAGTCAAATGACTGAAACAAGTAAAAGAGTAAAAGAGTAATCGAACTGCACCCTGCAAAACTTGCACTAAGAATAAGAACAAGGTAAAAATTACTACCTGTTTTTATAGCAAGTTGATGCAGGTAGTTTATCCCATGGCCCTCTAACCTTTAGTTTATGCAATTGAAAAAAAAAGCCACATTATTCATGGGATGACCCAATATGTGACTGTGTGTGTGTGTGTGTGTGTAGACGTTTTCTTTACCTGGGAAGTTTCTCTGCGACTCCTCCTTGTCCATACCACACACACTTTATCTGGTTGCCTGAAAATACACAAGAAAAGGGACATCATTAATACTACAACCACCACCACCACCACCACAACTACTACTACCACCACTACCATTACTGCTACTATCATTATTCCTGTCACCACCACCACCATTATTACTACCATTACTACTACTACTACTACTACTACATGTGTTCTACGTGAATGTTTCCCTGTGCTTGCATGAAAAACCATGGAGGCAGTATTTCGCCTGCCGTTACGTTCTGAGTTCAAATTCCACCGAGGTCGACTTTGCCTTTCATCCTTTCGGGGGTCGATAAATTAAGTACCAGTTGCGCACTGGGGTCGATGTAATCGACTTAATTAATCCCTTTGTCTGTCCTTGTTTGTCCCCTCTGTGTTTAACCCCTTGTGGGCGATAAAGAAATAAGAAGGTTAATGACAGGGTAGAGACGAACATAATTTGTGAAACAATTATCCATCATAAGCGAAAGCGAAATCGTGATGGCACCTGTGCCCAGCGACGCCTCTCTGGCACTTGTGCCCACGGCATGTGTAAGGATTTTCGAGCGAGATCGTTGCCAGTGCTCCTGGACTGGCTCTTGTGTGGGTGGCACATAAAATACACCATTTTGAGCGTGGCCGTTGCCAGTACCGCCTGACTGGCCTTCGTGCCGGTGGCACGTAAAAGCACCCACTACACTCTCTGAGTGGTTGGCGTTAGGAAGGGCATCCAGCTGTAGAAACTCTACCAAATCAGATTGGAGCCTGGTGTAGCCATCTGGTTTCACCAGTCCTCAATCAAATCGTCCAACCCATGCTAGCATGGAAAGCGGACGTTAAATGATGATGGTGATGATATATATATATATATTAGAAACTCTGCCAGATCAGATTGGAGCCTGGTGTAGCCATCTGGTTTCACCAGTCCTCAATCAAATCGTCCAACCCATGCTAGCATGGAAAGCGGACGTTAAATGATGATGGTGATGATATATATATATATATTAGAAACTCTACCAAATCAGATTGGAGCCTGGTGTAGCCATCTGGTTTCACCAGTCCTCAATCAAATCGTCCAACCCATGCTAGCATGGAAAGCGGACGTTAAATGATGATGGTGATGATATATATATATATATTAGAAACTCTGCCAGATCAGATTGGAGCCTGGTGTAGCCATCTGGTTTCACCAGTCCTCAATCAAATCGTCCAACCCATGCTAGCATGGAAAGCGGACGTTAAATGATGATGGTGATGATATATATATATATATTAGAAACTCTGCCAGATCAGATTGGAGCCTGGTGTAGCCATCTGGTTTCACCAGTCCTCAATCAAATCGTCCAACCCATGCTAGCATGGAAAGCGGACGTTAAATGATGATGGTGATGATATATATATATATATTAGAAACTCTACCAAATCAGATTGGAGCCTGGTGTAGCCATCTGGTTTCACCAGTCCTCAATCAAATCGTCCAACCCATGCTAGCATGGAAAGCGGACGTTAAATGATGATGGTGATGATATATATATATATATTAGAAACTCTGCCAGATCAGATTGGAGCCTGGTGTAGCCATCTGGTTTCACCAGTCCTCAGTCAAATCATCCAACCCATGCTAGCATGGAAAGCGGACGTTAAACGACGATGATGATGAAGATGAATCAGAGTGACAGCAAAATTTGACAAACTTACCATTCCTTTGTACACTCGACAACCAGTTTTTGGTAGGATGCAGTGAACTTGAACTTAGATGCAGACTTGCCAACTCTCTGTAACCTCTTCCAGACACTCATATTGAAGGTATCAGTTGGTTAGTGTACGGTCCATAGCTAGAAAGAATCAGAGGGTAAGCAATTAGTGGGAGAATAGCATTTTTTAAAATTCTTTTATTCTTTTATTTGTTTCAGTCATTTGACTGCGGCCATGCTGGAGCACCGCCTTTAGTCGAACAAATCGATCCCCAGGACTTATTCTTTGCAAGCCTAGTACTCATCCACGGACAAACAAACAAACAAACAAACAAACAAACGTGACTGTAAACAATACCTCTGTCTTCAGTAAGGCGGAGGTAATAATAATAACGATGCTGATAATAATAATAATAATTGGCACTCCGTCGCTTACGACGTCAAGGGTTCCAGTTGATCCGATCAACGGAACAGCCTGCTTGTGAAATTAACATGCAAGTGGCTGAGCACTCCACAGACACATGTAACCCTTAACGTAGTTCTCGGGGGGGGGGGATATTCAGCGTGACACAGAGTGTGACAAGGTTGACCCCTTTGAATTACAGGCACAAAGCAGAAACAGGAAGTAAGAGTGAGAGAAAGTTGTGGTGAAAGAGTACAGCAGGGGTTCGCCACCATCCCCTGTGAAATTAACATGCAAGTGGTTTAGCACTCCACAGACACATGTACCCTTAACATAGTTCTCGGGGGGGGGTGGGGTGGATATTCAGCGTGATACAGAGTGTGACAAGGTTGACCCCTTTGAACTACAGGCACAAAGCAGAAACAGGAAGTAAGAGTGAGAGAAAGTTGTGGGGTGAAAGAGTACAGCAGGGGTTCGCCACCATCCCCCTGCTGGAGCCTCGTGGAGCTTTTTTTAGGTGTTTTCGCTCAGTAAACACTCACAACGCCCGGTCTGGGAATCGAAACCGCGATCCTATGACCGCGAGTGCACTTGCCCTAACCACTGGGCCGTTGCACCTCCACAATGATAATAATAATAATAATTAAGGGCTTCCACTTTTAAATCAATGCCAAGTTTCTCTGTGCTCCTCTCTCTCACTTCTCTTCCTTCTCCCCCCCTGCTCCCCTTCCTCTTCTTCCCCTCCCCCCATGCCATCTTACCTTCCCCCTAACTGTTCCGTCCACTACCACCCCCACCCCCCAATGGATTTTTCCATTCTTTCCTCACGTCATAAACATTGATTTCCAGTTCCTAAGTTCATAACGCTTCAAAATGGCACCTCGTTGCTAAGCAACGATACACAAAAAAATAAATTCAAGTTATGTAAGTCATTACAAAAAAAACAAAAAACAGGCCGCACCCTCGTTAACGGGCTTACAAATAGTTTGGCTATGACCTCTGACCTGCGCACGTGCTGTTTGTTGCTTTTTTTTTTTTTTTGTAAAGGCTAATTACAACACC